>NW_024505229.1:2485050-2498742 GCF_017590055.1 Onychostruthus taczanowskii | reverse complement strand
GGGGGCGGTGGGGTGCCCGGTGGCGGCTCCTCCAGCGGAGCCGTCCCAGCGGGCGGCGGAGGCAGCACCGACCGCCCCCGGGCCGGCCATGTCGGAGCCCGGCGCCCCCGCGGCCGGTGATAAAGCGCCCCGGCTCCAGGTAGGGCTCCGGTGCGTCCCCCCTCCCGGTGACCGCGGCAGGCTCCCGGCGCAGCCCCTTGGTGTCCCGGCGCTGTTGCTCGGGGCAGCTCCCGGTGTCCCCCCGGTGTCCCGGAGGCGATCCCCGGAGAAGTCCGTGGTGTTCCAGTGCCGATCTCCGGAGCAGCCCGCAGTGTCCCGTTGTGGCCGCCGGTGCGACCTCCGGTGCAGCGTCCCGGTGCCGCGGTGCACGCTCCGCTGTGCTGGTGCCGTGGCCGATGCCGTTCCCCGGTCCTCAGGGCAGCCCCCTGCCCGGGACAATCCCGTTGCAGCCTTCCCGTTTCCCCGGGACAGCTCCCCGGTCCCCCGGTGCGGCCCCTCCGGTTCGCCGGGGCAGTCCCCCCGGTTTCCCGGAGTAGACCCCTCTCCACAGAGGTAACCCCCAGCCCCGAGCAGGCCCTTTGCAGCCCCCGATCCGCCCCGTGCCCGGAGCAATGCCGTTGTGGCAACCCGGTGTAGCGCCCCGGTCCCCCAGAGCAGACCCCGGTGCCGTCCCGGTTCCGTCCCGGTTCCGTCCCGGTGCTCCCGGCGCTCTCTCCTGCAGGACCGTGTCCTTCGCGGGCTGCGCTGGGGCCGCCTCCAGGAGCCGCTGGGCTTCATCAAGGTGCTGGAATGGGTGAGTGACCCCGGCGTGTCCCCCCTGTCCGGGGCTCATCCCGGACCCCCGTCACAGCCCCTTCCCCAGCGCTGCTGGCTGCTGCTGCTCCCCAAGGACCGGAGTCCCCCCACATTTGGGGGGTTCTACTGCCTTCCCGAAGCCCCCCCAGAACGAAGGAACCCCAGAGCCCCCCTCGGCCCTCCGGAGCCTCCTGCACCCCATCAGCAGCGGGGGTGGAGACCTCGTTTTGGGGGCTCCGGGGCAGGAGGGGAGCGGGGCCACACGGACGCCTGGGTTCAGGCCACGAGCCCCTCCCGGTGACCTTGAGCAGGTGGCTCTGCCCAGCCGTGCCAAAGGGGACAGTGACATCGGGGTGTCAGGCCCCCGCCATTGCCACGGGCTCAGGGGGCACTGGGGGGTGGGTGGGTGGGTGGGGAGAGGGACTGAGGGTCGGTGAACCCCAGCAAGGGGGACGCTGAGGACAGGGGGGAGCCAAGCGCCCGCGGCTCTGTCCCGTCCTGTGGGGAGAGGGACTGAGGGTCGGTGAGCCCCAGCAAGGGGGACGCTGGGGACAGGGGGGAGCCAAGCGCCTGCGGCTCTGTCCCGTCCTGGCCGTGCCATGAATGGCTCCCTGTGAGATTGGGTTTCAGGGTGGCATTTCTGCAGCTCGGCCTCGCCAGGCTGGGGGGCTCCCGGGTGAAACTGAGGTACAGGGGGGACTCAGCCCTCTTTGGGCATCTCCCACCAGGAGAAGCCAGCTTGAGGGGCTTTCCCCCAATCCTACAGCTCCTTGGTTAGCATAATCCCACCCACGGAGGCTCTGGGCTCCCTCTGCCACTGGGGCCACCATATGGAATCAGACCCCACGTCCAAAGACAGCCCAGAAGCAAAAATGAGGAGAAAATCCCTGGAGGATCCACTGACACCCCTGCTTAAACCCTTAGTGCCACACATGGGGCTGCCCATCCCTGCAGGGTCAGGCCTGGCTTAGATCCCCCGTTTCACCTGGGAGGCTGGGAGCTCAGCCAGGAGGAGTTGTGGGAAAACCCTTAGAGAATGGTGCTTTCCCGGCACCCTCATCCAAGAGATGAGAGCAGTGTCACTCCAACAGCAAGGGAGGGCACTGCTGGCTCCTGGGGAGGGGACAGCTCCGGGGGTCCCACCATGGGGATGCTCCCAGCTGCCTGGAAACCCACTCTGGCACTCAGTACCCTGCCCAAAATTAAGGGGGGATGGGGGTGGGTTTGGCCTTGGTGTCCCCACCCCCCACAAACATGACCCCCATCCTCAAATCCCGGTGCCAGTAGAATCCCAGTGCTGGAGGGAGGCACCCGAGGCCAGCACCTGGGGGGTGGCAGCTTGCCCATTACTCAGTGCCAGGGGATGCAGCCTGCCCCCCAAGGAGGAAAGGGCCCCCAGGCCCTCACCCCCCTCACCCCTTGCCCTCTCCTGTAGCTCTTTGCCATCTTCGCCTTCGGCTCCTGCGGCTCCTTCAGCGGCGAGACCGGAGCCACAGTGAAATGTGACAGCGGAGGGATGACAGCCATCAGCATCCAGTTCGGGTACCCCTTCAGGTGAGGGCTGCTGAGCCCTGACACCACCCAGGCTCCCCCACACAAGCTGGGGGCGCTGGGCTGGGGTCGGACTCCCTTCCTGCTGGCAGGACCTCCATGGGACCACAGCCATGGTCTCTGAGGTGCCGTGTTCAGCTGGGGACCACCCACACCCTGACCCCACGGGACATCCCCTGGCATCCCTGTCAGTTCCTGACACCACCCAGGGGGATTCTTGTTAATCACGGAAAATCTGGGTGGGGAAGGAGGGAAATTCTCAGTATTCAGGGAAGACCACGGGAATCCTGATTTATCTGGGAAGGCAATGATGGAGTTGGGCCAGATGAGAGTCACGGTTCTAACCCCAGCCTGGTTATTCTAGCCATCCCTGTCATCATCTCCATTCCCAGGGGACCATCCCAGCGTGGTTAAACCACCTACCCCCACCATCCTCTCCATTCCCAGCCCCTGACCCCCCCTCCCTCTATCCCAGGTTATACCAGATTCCCTTTGGGATGCCGAATTGTGAGGATGAATCAGAAGCCCGCACCCTGTACCTCGTGGGTGATTTCTCCGCTCCCGCTGAGTTTTTCGTGACCCTGGGGGTCTTCTCCTTCCTCTACTCCATGGCTGCTCTGGTGCTCTACCTCCGCTTCCATTCCCTGTACACGGAGAACACGAAGCTGCCCTTCACAGTAAGGCAGGCTCGCCCCCGGGACAGCGAGCCCAGCGCCATGCCAGGGCGGCGGCTGATGCCGGGCTCTCATCCTGGCAGGATTTCTGCGTCACCGTCTGCTTTGCCTTCTTCTGGCTGGTGGCAGCGGCGGCGTGGGGCAAGGGGCTGAGCGACGTGAAGGCAGCCACGCGCCCCTCCGCCCTCATCGCTGCCATGGCGGTCTGCCAGGGCGACGGGGTGCTCTGCAACGCTGGCACCACGCCGGCCATGGGGCTGGCCAACATCTCGGTGGTGAGGCCACAGGGGCACACGCACGGGCACACACACATGGGTACACACACATGGGCACACACACAGACACACACAGGGGCACACACGGGCACACACACATGGGCACACACACGGGCACACACACAGGCACACACAGGGGCACACACATGGGCACACACACAGGCACACACACGGGCACACACACACATGGGTACACACACGGGCCCACACACAGGAACACACACGGGCACACATACATGGGCACACACACACAGGGGCATACACACACACACGGGCACACACACGGGCACACACACAGGAACACACATGGGCACACATAC
Source organism: Onychostruthus taczanowskii (assembly GCF_017590055.1). Taxonomy (NCBI): domain Eukaryota; kingdom Metazoa; phylum Chordata; class Aves; order Passeriformes; family Passeridae; genus Onychostruthus; species Onychostruthus taczanowskii. Next base: position 2,495,127 of record NW_024505229.1, on the reverse strand, counting down.
ATGGGCGCACACACACAGGGGCACACACGGAGCACCACACACATGGGCACACACACAGGAACACACACGGGCACACACACACATGGGGACACACACGGGCACACACACAGGAACACACATGGGCACACACATAGGCACACACACGGGCACACACAGGGGCACACACACATGGGCACACACACAGGCACACACATGGGCACACACACACAGGGGCACACACACGGGCACACACACAGGAACACACACGGGCACACACACACATGGGCACACACACGGGCACACACACACATGGGTACACACACGGGCACACACAGGGGCACACACACGGGCACACACACGGGCACACACACAGGAACACACATGGGCACACATACATGGGCGCACACACACAGGGGCACACACGGAGCACCACACACATGGGCACACACACAGGAACACACACGGGCACACATACATGGGCACACACACACATGGGCACACACAGGGGCACACATGGCCAAATAGGTGTCATTTTTTCATTGGGAGCACAGTGTAGGGGGCTGAAGCAGAGCTGAGCAGCACACATGCACGCACACCTGCAACCCACAGGCTGCACACCTGGGCACGTGAAGGCACAGCAGTGCACACACGTGTTCACAGGACAGCACACGTGGCCGTGGAGCACACCACAGGTGCAGAGTGCGCGTGCACAGTGCACACACACAGCTGCACACTCACACACTCTGCCACACCTGTGGCAGATGCCTGAGCTCAGCCAGGAGAGGGCAGTGGCAATGTGGGCACACAAATGAAAATACTGGCACAGTGTGGAAATGTGGGTGAAAACATTCCACAGCCACCTGCTTTGGTCCCAGGGGATGTGGGATCTGCCCTGCATTCCAACCCCCGCCCCCCTCCCACCACCACTGGAATCTTAGTACTGGGAATGGGCACCCTGAGCTGGGAACCAGATACTGGGAATGGGGCACCCTGCACTGGGAAACTGGCACTGGGAATGGGGCACCCTGCACTGGGATCCTGGCACTGGGAATGGGCACCCTGCACTGGGATCCTGGTACTGGGAATGGGCACCCTGCACTGGGATCCTGGCAGTGGGAATGGGGCACCCAGCCATCAGGGACTGCCAGCATGGGGTGGGTGGTGGTGATGCAGTCCCTGGCGTCGGTGTTTGGGATGTGTGGAGTGTGTGATGTGCGTGGGGGCGTAGGGCACATGAGATGCTTGAGGTATATGGGGCTCATGGGGGGAAGTGGGGTGCGTGGGGTGCATCTGGCATGTGGGTTGCATGGCGTACATGGGGTGCATGAGGCACATGGGGCATACAGGGTCCATGGGGTGCACAGGTTGCATGGCACATTGAGGCACATTGGGACAATGTGGGGAGTATGGGGTGTGGGGACACAGGACATGGGTTAGACATGGGGCACGCGGGGTGCCTGGAGCGCAGTGGGGTGCATGGGATGTAGGGGAATTATGGTGTGTATGGGGTGCACAGGGCACACACGGTGGGTTCATGGGGTGCTTGCAGCTCACGGGGCACACGGGGTGTGTGGGGTGCTTGCTCCCCCAAGGCTGCCCTGTGGGACCCTCTCCCTTTTTGTTTGTTCTCTCCGCTCTCCCCTTTCCTCTCCTGCAGCTCTTCGGGTTCCTCAACTTCCTGCTGTGGGCCGGGAACTGCTGGTTCGTGCTGCGGGAGACGCCGTGGCTGCGGCCGCCCGCGCCCGGCGACAGCGCGGCCGAGCAGGGCGCCATCGACAAGCAGTAGCCCCGGGGCCACCAGCCCGGGGATCCGCCCGGCCCCCGGGACCTCGCGCCGGCCGCCAGCCCGGGGACGGGGTGTCGCTGTCCCCGGGCTTGGAGCCGCCGGGGGTTGGGATGCTGAAGGGCGACACGGAACGCCGGGGGTCCCGCTTGTTGTCGGGGGCTCTGTGTGTCACCCCGGGGGTCCGTGTCTGTGTGGGGCGCATAAAGTCCTGGGTACCAGCTGTGCATCCGGCTCCGGTGTCTGCCTCGGTGCCGAGCTGCGCGCACCCGGCTGGGGCACGACCCCTGGTCCATACAGGGATAAACCCGCCCTGTCTCTGGTGCAGGGTGAACTGTACCAGATCCTGGTGCACTGGGATCCTGGCACTGGGAACGGGCACCCTGCACTGGGATCCTGGCACTGGGAATGGGTACCCTGCACTGGGAACCAAACACTGGAAATGGGGCACCCTGCAATGGGAACCAGATATTGGGAATGGGGCACCTTGTACTGAGAACCAGACACTGGGAATGGGGCACATTGTACTGGGATCCCGGTACTGGGAATGGGCACCTTGTACTGGGATCCTGGCACTGGGAATGGGCACCCTGCACTGGGATCCTGGCACTGGGAGTGGGCACCCTGCACTGGGAACCAAACACTGGAAATGGGACACCCTGCACTGGGCACCTGGGAGTGGGAATGTGGCACCCTGCACTGGGAACCAGATATTGGGAATGGGGCACCTTGTACTGAGAACCAGACACTGGGAATGGGCACCCTGCATTGGGAACCCGGTACTGGGAATGGGGCACATTGTACTGGGATCCTGGCACTGGGAATGGGCACCCTGCACTGGGAACCAGACATCAGATCAGTACTGGGCTAATGGAGGATCCCAGACAGGTCACAGGGGACCCCAGAGCAGTAAAAGGATAACCAGGAACCTCAGTCCAGCATTGGGATAATACTGGGAGCACCACTCCAGTATAAGGATCACCTGGAACCCCAGCCTGGAATGGGAATAATGACAGGGAGTCCCAGTTCCATACAGGGATAATAGGGAGCCCCAGAGCAGTGGAAGGATAATGGGGGTCCCAGGCTGGTATAGGCATGACGAGGGTCCCCAGCCCTGCAAGGAATAACCTGGAATCTCCGTCTTGTGTGGCAATACCCTGGGCTGACAGCCCAGTATAGAAGTAACTATACAGACCCCAGCCCCTTATAGGAATAACTGGGGTTCTGGGTCTGGTGTGGGGACAACAGGGAACCCCAACAGAGTATAGGGATACCGGGTACCCCCAAGCTGTTATCAGGATACGGGGTACCCCCATTCTCATACAGGGATAACAGGAGACCCCTTATAGGAACAACTGGAGTTCTGGGTCTGTTATGGGAATAACGGGGAACCCCAACCAACTGTAGGGATACCGAGTGCTCCTAACCTGTTATAGGGATACCGGGTACTCTCATCCCCGTACAGGGACAACAGGAGACCCCAGCCCCTTCTAGGAATAACTAGGATTCTGGGTCTAGTATGGGGACAACAGGGAACCCCAGCCGAGTATAGAGATACCGGGTACCCCCAAGCTGTTACCGGGATACCGGGTACCCCATCCCCGTACAGGGATAACAGGAGACCCCAGCCTGGTGCAGGGATCACTCGGGACGCCCGGCCAGTGCGGGGCAGCGGGTGTGCCCAGCTCAGCGGGCGCCGTGCCGGTGCGGGCTGCCGGGTCGGGCCGGGCGGGGGTCGCTCCGGGACTACCGTGCCCGTGGTGCCGCGGGGCGGGCGGGGCGCGGCACCGGGAGAGGGGAGTCCGGCACCGGGAACCGGCAGCAGGGCATCCCGCACCGGGCACCGGGAACGGGGCATCCTGAGCCGGGAAACGCGAACGGAGCATCCTCCACCGGGCGCTGGGAACCGAGAGCAGGTTCTGCACCGGCTCGTTCTGCTCTGGGAACGGGGCACCGGGAACGGGGCATGCTGCACTGGACACTGGGAAACAGGGCACTGGGAACCCTGTACTGGGCATCGAGACCTGGCATCCAGTACCGGGAGCTGGGCGCACGGCAGAGGGTGCCGGGTCTGGATGCCCAGGGCAGGATTCCCAGTGCCCAGTTCCTGGTGCAGGTTGTCCTGCCATGTCCTAGGTTGTTCCCTGGCACTGGGAACTGGACACCTGGAATGAAGCATCCTGTACTAGCACCTGGCACTGGGAACAGGGCAGCCGGACCTGGCACCCTGCACTGGGATCCTGGTACTGGGAATGGGCACCCTGCACTGGGAAACTGGCACAGGGAATGGGCACCCTGCACTGGGATCCTGGTACTGGGAACAGAACACGCTGCACTGGGATTCTGGTACTGGGAATGGACACCCTGCACTGGGAATCAGATACTGGGAATGGGCACCCTGCACTGGGAATCAGATCTGGGAATGCCCACCTTGCACTGGGATCCTGGCACTGGGAATGGGCACCCTGAGCTGGGATCCTGGCACTGGGAATGGGCACCCTGTGCTGGGAATCAGACACTGGGAATGGGCACCCTGCACTGGGAACCAGACGTTGGCAATGGGGCACCCTGCACTGGGCACCTGGAATCTGGCACTGGGCATCCACACCTGACAGCCAGCACTGGGAACTGGGCACCCAGCACTGGTGAGCATGCACTGGGAATGTGGCATCCTGCTCCAGAACATGCAGAAACAGGAATGGGGCACCCAGCCAGGGCACCAGACCATGGGAGTGGGATATCCTGCAATGGTACCTGGCACAGGAACTGGGCACTGGGAACCTTACCCTGGGCATCCAGACCTGGCACCCAGCACTGAGCACTGGAAACTGGAATGGGCACTTCCTGCATTGGGAATGTGGCATCCAGCACCGGGCATCTGGCACCAGGAATCGGGACTGGGGGTACAGCCAGACATGGCACCTGGTACCAGGAACTGGGCACTCAGCACTGGAAACTGGGATGGGGCATCCTACAAAAGTTGCCCAAACACTGGGAACCTTGCACAGGACACTGGGCACCTGGAACCGGGCACCCTGTGCAAGCACTGGGCAGCCACACTGGGCACTGGGATTCAGGAACTGGGCAGCAGGATCTGTGCAGTATGAACTGGGCACCAGTGTGGCACCAGGCACCCCAGGCTGCCCACTGGGAACCCTGTGCCCGTTATTGGGTGCCCCATCCTGGATTCCAGTGGAATCCAGTGGACACTGGTGGGGGCAGAGCAGTAACTGGAGAGCCTGGACTGGGAATTAGTTGCCACGATTACCAGGCAGGAGGTACTGGGAGCCCCTGGTGGGGGACTGGGCATCACATGCTGGGCACTGGGATATCCTGCTCTGGGAACTGGGCAGGGCACACTGGGAGCCAGGTGCTCCTTACTGGGAGCTCTGGAGTGTCCCAGTGAGCTCTCAGCACTGGGACTGGCTGTCCCAGACTGGGCACCAGTCATGGTGCATCTCAATGGGTCTGGGTGCCCAGTATGGCATGGCCTGACAGGACTGGGGATGGCCTGGGCACCCAGTTTGGCACAGTTGGCCAGGTCGCCATTGCCACTGGCTCAGTGGCCACCAGTGCCCCCAGAAGAGAGCCCAGGCACAGCCAGTGGAGCCATGACTGTATGGGAACCAGGGTGACCCAGGGGTGTCACATCCTGGGATCAGGACGTCCCCAGGGGTGCCATGTGCCAGGACTGGGATGTTACACCTCATCCAGGATGGGGCTGTCTCCAGGGGTGTCCCATCCCAGCACCACGATGTCCTCAGGGATGTTTCATCCCAGGGCAAATACGTCCCAGGGATGTCACATCCCAGGAGTGTCACATCCCCTACTGGGATGTCCCTAGGAACATCCTGCTGGCACTGGGCTCTCAGGATGGGGACCCTGGAGATGGTGACACACCACAGAATGATGTCACTCACAGGATGATGTGTCTCTCTGGTCTAATTTTTCTGGTTTAATTGTTCCAGGAGCAGGAATGCCAGGACCCCCCCTGTGTGGGAGCACCGGGACCGTCCCTGTGCCAGCCACTGACAGGATTTTGTCTCTGGCAGGATCAGGGTCAGAGCTGGAGGAGAATGGCAAGAGTGGCAGCAAGAAACTGGACACCATGACCCTGATTAAGGAAGGTGAGCTCCTCTCTGGGGTGAAACCCAGCATTTCAGGGCTGTGTGAGCTGGGATCCTTGTCTGCAGTGCTCCAGCAGCACCAGCCCTGTGCCAGCTTACTGAGCTCTCCCCACAGACATGGACATCTTCGGGCACTGCCCCGCGCACGACGAGTTCTACCTGGTGGTGTGCAACCACTGCAGCCAAGTGGTGAAGCCCCAGGCCTTCCAGAAGCACTGTGGTGAGCCAAGGAATTTGGAGAATGGCTATTCCACCCCTTGGTGCTGGGAACAGCACCGGGAATGCCACTAGGGCTGGCTGTGGGGGTACAGCGTATGGGCAGGGAGGGGGCTCACAGCAGTGCGGGCTAACAGTGGGGTTATCCCATCCCATCCCATCCCATCCCATCCCATCCCATCCCATCCCATCCCATCCCATCCCATCCCATCCATCCCATCCCATCCCTCCCGGCAGAACGCCGGCACGGCCCGCTCAGCAAGCTCTATGCCCGTGCCACCACGTGCCACGTTGCCGTGAACGGGCAGCCGGTGCCTGGCAGGACCCCCGGAGCAGCCAAATCCCATCCATCCCATCCCATCCCTCCCGGCAGAACGCCGGCACGGCCCGCTCAGCAAGCTCTATGCCCGTGCCACCACGTGCCACGTTGCCGTGAACGGGCAGCCGGTGCCTGGCAGGACCCCCGGAGCAGCCAAAGCCCTGCAGGAGAAGCTCCCTGGTGCCCGTGGGAGAGCCCAGCCCCTCCCTGAGCACACGGACAAGGACAACAGCCTCTGGTGAGCGCTGGCACGGGCGACTGGCCTGATGCTCTTGTGGGGTCGCTTCGATGCCACCCCCTCCTCCCCAAAACTCTCTCCACAGCTTGTTTGTGCCCGTGGTGAACCTGGAGAAGATTCCCAGCATTCCCAAACCGGACGGGCACGGGATCAAGGTGCCCCCCAAAGCCGTCCCCACCAACTCCAAGGAATCCCTGGGGAAAGCCGCGGCTGCCGCGGTGCCCAAAGAGCCCCCGGTGCCCGCCGGGGTCGGGGGGGATTCGGCCATGCCGGAGAGCGTCCCTGCTCCGGGGGACAAGGATGTGGGGGCCCCCAAAGCGCCCCCCAGGTCCCACAGGAAGCTGGCGCGTGAGTCCCCCCTTTCCTTGGCCGTGGGGGGGGGCGGATGATCCCAGCGGGACTTCCTGGGGCCGGAATTCCGGTGGCCGGGTCTAGCAGTGGGGTAGGTACCAGGGGAGTGGCTCCCCCCTCTCCTCTGGAGGGTTGTTGGGGGGTCCCTGCCCTCCCCCCGGTTCTGGTCAGCCTGTAGGTTTAGGGTCCCCACTTGGCTGCTCCCAAGGAATGGGCACAGCAAGGGCGGGATTTGAGGATGGATCCCCATGTGTTCCTCCAAAAGTGGGGGTCAAACGTGTCCCCCATAAAAATATGGAGGTAAAACATGTGCCCCCCACAATATGGGGGTTGAACTTGTGTCCCCCACAGAAACGTGAGAATTGGATATGTGACCCCCAAAAATATATGTGACCCCTCAAATATGCATTCCTCCCAAAATATGGGGGTTGAATACGTGTCCTCCAGAAGAGAGGGGTTGAATATATGTCCCCCCAAAAATATGGGTTTTGGACATGTATCCCTCCAAAATATGGGGGTCAAATGTGTCACCCCAAAATACAGGTGTTAAATAGGTGGTCTCCCAAGATATTGGGGTTAAACACATGTTCTCCCCAAATACATGGGTGAAATGTGTGTCCCCCAAAATACAGGGTCAAATGAGTATCCTCTGAAAGTGTGGGGGTTGAACACATCTCCTCAAAAAATATGGGGGTTAGTCATGTGTCACCCCAAAACAGGGGGGTTGGACTTGTGTCACCCCAAAATATGGAGGCTGAACCCATATCCCCCCAAAATATGGGGGCCAAATGTATTGTCCCTCCAAAAATATGTGGCTATAACACATGTCCCCCCCAGATATGAGGGTCCAACTTGTATCACCCCAAAATATGTGTGTCAGATGTGTGTGCCACCCCAAAATATGGAGTGTGGATGTGTGTCCCCCCAAAATATGGGGTTTGGACATACATCACTCCAAAGATGAGTGTTGGACACATATTCCCCAAAATATGGGAGTCAAACATGTGCCCCCTGCCCCCAAAATACCAGAGCCAATTGCTGCTGTGCCCACAGAGTCTCCCAGGTGATAACAATGCCATTAGCAAGACCCAGGTGAAAATGGGGGGGTCACCCCAGGGAAGGGGCAAAAAAGGTGGGGGGCTCACCCTGCAGAGGAGCCAAAAGGGGAGGGAGCAGCACATGGTGACCCCTTCCCACCCCCTCAGCACTTCTCAGGGCTGTGTCCCCCCCTCAGAGCTGCTCCGAGGTGTGGGTGCTCCATGCCCAGCCCTAGTGGGGGGTGTTGGGGTGCCCCCCCAGCACTCCCCAGCACCCTCTGCCTCCATGTCCCCCCAGGTAAGGAGTGTGACCTGAACCGGCAGTGTGGGGTGCGGAACCCCGACACCAACAAGCTCTGCACCCGCCTGCTGACCTGCAAGGTAGTGGAAAATGGGGAGGGGACACCCCAATATCCCAGCCTGGATGTTCTGGGGGGTCCTGAGCCCCTCCCTGCTGTCGCCCAGATCCACTCGGTGCACCAGCGCCGCGAGGTGCAGGGCCGGGCCAAGGATTTCGATGTGCTGGTGGCCGAGCTCAAGGCCAGCACCCGCCGAGGGGACCCCCCGAAAGACAGGAGCCCCCCTGAGAAGGACCCACTGCACCCTGCCCTGCAGGACACCCCCTCACTGCTGCAGCCCCCCAATACCCCTCCCTGCCGAGCCAGGCTGTCCCACTGCTTGCACCCCCCCAGGTGAGTACCCCATTGATTTGGGGGGTCTCATCTTGCCTTTCCCCACCTGAATTGGGGGGGATGCACTGAAAGGGCAGGAATGGGAGTGGGGATTTGGGGGGGGGGGGTCTATCTCACATTCTCCCCACCTAAACTGGGTTGGAACAGGGATTTGGGGGGTCCCATTCACCAGCTGAATTTGGGGGAATGTGGGTGGGAACAGAGATTTGGAGGGGGCTGGATATTTTCACACAGTGCCCCCCCAGTATCCACCACCCCAAAACTCTGGTGCAGGGCCCGCCTTTCCTCTGCCAGTGACCCTGAGGATGCTCCTGCCACCTCTGGGGAGGGGAGCACAGGGGGCCTCCCTCTCCCCCTGCCCAAGGGGGGCAGCCGTGTGTCCAGCGAGGACAGTGAGGAGGAGGGGGGCGAGGAGCCCCCCCGGACCCCAGTGCGCCCACCACGGCCTCAGGCGGTGAGTGAGGGGACCCCAGAGTGGGACAGGGCCCCCAAATCCACCAGTGACCCATCCATGTGAGACCTCAGAGTGGGGCAGAGACCCCCAAATCCACCAGCAACCCATCCATGTGAGACTGCAGAGTGGGGAGGGACCCCCAAATCCACCAGTGACCCATCCATGGCAGACCCTAGAGTGGGGTGGAGACCCCCAGCTCCACCAGTGACCCATCCATGTGAGACCCCAGCATGGGACAGGGACCCCCACCTCCACCGGCTCCATCCCCGTGTCCTGCTCCCGGTTCCGTGCCAGGTGGGTGGTTGAGGTGGGGGTGTGGGGGGCTGCAGTGACCCTGGCACGGTGCCCCCCCAGTTCTGCACCTTCGGGAGCCGCCTGGTGACCCCGGGCTGTTACGTGTTCGACCGACGGCTGGACCGGTTCTGCGCCGCGCTGGGCTCCATGCTGGAGCAGCACCTCAGCGCACACAGGTGGAGGTGAGGGGGGCCCAGGGCACCAAGGCTGGGGTTTGGGATCCCCGGGGTCCCGGCGTGGTGTTGGGATTGCGGGGGGAGGAAGGGAGTGGGGATTTGGGTGGTCTTGTTGTACCCCCCTCCATTCAAAGTGAGCGGGGTAGGGTGGGGGTGCAGGGATGTGAGTGGGAAATGAGGGGGTCTCGTTTCACCCCATTCTGATCCAAACTGATGAGGATAAGGTGGGGATGGAGGGATGGGAGTGGGGATTTGGGACTCCCTCCCTGCCTGAATCAGGAAGGACTGGGGGGACAAAGATGGGAATGGGGATTTGAGTAGTCCCATTTCACCACCTTCTCACCCAAACTGGGAAAGACGAGATGGGGATGCAGGACTGAGACCAGAGATTGGGGGGGGGGGGGACGGGGC
>NW_024505229.1:2418428-2485036 GCF_017590055.1 Onychostruthus taczanowskii | reverse complement strand
GGGGGGGGGGCGGGGCTTCTGTTCACCCCCTCCTCACCTGAATTGGGGTGTAATGGAGATTTGAGGGGATATCCTATTTCACCCCTTCCCATCCAAACTCGGGGGGACAAGGTGGGGCTGCAGGGCTGGGAGTGAAGATTTGTGGGGGCTCCCATCTCACCTTTCCACACCTGAACTGGGGAGGATAAGGTGGAGCTGGAGGGATGGCAATGAGGATTTGGAGAGGTCCCACCTCACCTCTCTCCCCTGAACCGGGGGGATGTGGTTGGGAGCAGGGATTTTGGGGGCTCCCCATCTCACCCTCCCCCTCCCTTCCCACAGGAAGATCCCTCCAGCCGTCGTCCCCGCTCTTCACCTCCCCGCAGCGCCCCCCAGCCCCGCTGCCCCCCTTTACGGCCCTGCAGCCCCTTCCCCGCCCCTCCGGACCCTCTCGGCGGCGGGGGGCTGCCGGGTCCCCACCAGCCTCACCTACACCGTGGGGTCGCCCCCGGCGGCGGCCGCCTGCAGCCAGCCCGAGTGCGGGGGAGGGGGCACGCAGTCCATCACCTCCCCCCTCCCCGCCAACACCCCCTCGCCCTCCTTCAGCAAACTGCCCCCCAGCAAGGCCAGCAAATCCCCCCGGGCACGGGAGGCGCCCGGCGGGACGGACGCGGAGCCCCGGCCCTGGCAGCCCCCCCCCACGGCCGGCAGCCCCCCCTACAAACGGACCTGCTTGGGGGACAGCGTCAAGGGCAAAAATCAGGGCTTGGCTCCCCCCGGCAAGACGAAACTCACCCCCCCGGCTTCGCCCTCCATCGCCATCCTCAACGGGACCCCGCGGGTGCGCCGGCCGCCCCCCGGCCAGCCCTGCCGTGCCCCCCCCGCCGCCCTGGACCCCCAAACGCCGCCGCTGCACGGGCTGGGGCTGGGGGGGCCCCCCCGGGGGCTCTCTGAGGACGAGGTGAAGAAGCGCAAGAACGCGGCCACCTACTGCCGAGCCCTGAAGGCCAAAGCGCCCCCCCTGCCCGGGCCCCCCACGCCCCCCGGCTCCGGCAGCTCCGGCTCGGGGGGCTCCCTCCGCAGGAAGAAGCCGGGGACACCCCTGGGCTTCGAGGAGAAGAGGAGCGCCCTGAAGGTAGGGCTGGGGGGTGGGGTGGGTGGTGACCCTGGGGAACCCCCCTGAGGGTCACTGGGACCAGCAGGGATGGGGAACGCTGGGATTGGGGTCACTGGGCCCTGAGAGATGCCCTGTCCTGGGGGGGACAGCATGGGCTGGAGGGGGGCGAGCACCGGGACACTCTGTCCTGTGGGGGGACACTGTCCTGTAAGGGACACCCTCTCCTGTAAGGGACACCCTGTCCTGTGGGGGGACACCCTGTCCTGTGGGGGACACCCTGTCCTGTAGGGGACACCCGGCCCTGTGGGGGGACATTCTGTCCTGTGGGGGACACCTCCCTGAGGACCCCCCAAGCCTGGGGACACCGTGGGGCTCCCCTAAGCCTGTGGAGGGTCCCTGTGGGTCCCCTGTCCCCAGTGTAGGACTGACTCGTCCCCTCTCCCCCCTGCAGTCCAAAGCCCATTAACAGAGGGGTCACCGGGGGCCCCCCTGTGTCCTCCCCACCGGGAAACGCCAGAAAACCGATGAAGAGGGAAAAAACGATCCCAAGGAAACACGAAGGAAAAATCCCAAACTTCCAGAAAATACCTCAAAACTCTCAGTTCTGTTCTCTTGCTGCTAAACCAGCCCCGGGAGGGGGGGGCGGCCCTGGGGACCCCCCGGACCTCCCGGGCCCCGTCGGCCGCGGATATTTATAAGAAACGGTTGTTGCTGTTTTTGTTCTTTTTGTAAAAAAAAAAAACAAAGAGAAAAAAAAAAAAGAGTTGTGTGGTGGAGAGTGGGGGAAAGAGAGTGCTGGCGGTCCATGGTTTTGGGGGCTGGGGGGGCTCAGTGGGAATTATTGGGAGGCTTGGGGAGTGTCACTGGGGAGCTGGAAGGGGTCACTGCAGCTGTTCAGAGTGTTGAGGGGCAGTGGGGTACTGGGGGCTTGTTGGGGGGGCTGTGGAGGGTAACTGGGGAGCAAAAGGGGTCTTTGGGGTGCTGAGGGTGGGCAGGGCCCCATAAGGGTCTTTGGGGGGCTGGGAAGTGGTCAGTGGGGTCACTGAGATTCTCTGGGGTGCTGGGTGGTGGTAAATGGGGTCACTGGGGTGCTGGGGAGGCTCGGTGAATGGATGGGGGCATACTGGGGACCACAGGAGATTTTGGGGGTGCTCAGGGGGCAGGTGGGGGCTCATAAGGGTGAGTGGGGTTCATTGGGGTGCTAGGAGGCTACAGGGGACCATAAAGGGTCTTTGGGGACTTGGGGGGCAGTGGGTCATTAAGGGGCTGGGGAGATCAGTGAATTGCTTCGGGGTGGCCTCAGTACAGCGGGGAGGTCCCGGGAGGGTCACTGGGGGGCTGGGGGGGTTAAAGGGCAGGTACTGGGGACCACAGGGAATCTTTGGGGTGCTGGACAGGCATGAGGGTCATTGGGTGCTGGGGGTGAGCAGGGGCTGGCCATAGGAGGGGTTCAGAAGCCCCTCCCAGCACAGCGTGTCGGGGTCAGAGGGACCCCGGGTGGGCACACTGGGGTCACCGGGGTGCCTCCCCCTGCCCCCCTAACTCACCCCCCGATGGGGTGCGAAGGGCAGCAGGGCCCCCCACCCAGCCTCACCCCGGGGAGTCCCCCAGCACTGTCCCCTGTCCCCAAACAGGAGATTTTGGGGGTGCTCAGGGGGCAGGTGGGGGCTCATAAGGGTGAGTGGGGTTCATTGGGGTGCTAGGAGGCTACAGGGGACCATAAAGGGTCTTTGGGGACTTGGGGGGCAGTGGGTCATTAAGGGGCTGGGGAGATCAGTGAATTGCTTCAGGGTGGCCTCAGTACAGCGGGGAGGTCCTGGGAGGGTCACTGGGGGGCTGGGGGGGTTAAAGGGCAGGTACTGGGGACCACAGGGAATCTGGGGTGCTGGGGGGGCATGAGGGTCATTGAGGTGCTAGGGGTGTCATTGGGTGCTGGGGGTGAGCAGGGGCTGGCCATAGGAGGGGTTCAGAAGCCCCTCCCAGCACAGCGTGTCGGGGTCAGAGGGACCCCGGGTGGGCACACTGGGGTCACCGGGGTGCCTCCCCCTGCCCCCCTAACTCACCCCCCGATGGGGTGCGAAGGGCAGCAGGGCCCCCCACCCAGCCTCACCCCGGGGAGTCCCCCAGCACTGTCACCTGTCCCCAACCCACCCCCAGGGCAGCAAGGGGACATCCCTGGGAGCCCCCCAAGGGCGGGTGAAGGCTGCACAGGCACGAGGGAAACACGTTTATTTTGGCCAAGGCATCGGTGGGCATTGCCCGGTGCAGGAGGGGAATGTCCGGGGTGGGGGCACGGGGGACACAGGCTGGGCTGGCATGGGGACACCCATGGGCACCCATGGGAGGGGGCACCCCCTTTTTGGGGTGCAGGAGCCCCCGGCTCCCACCCCCTGCGGGGGAGGGGGCTCTGCTTGCAGCTGTGGGTTGCAGGGGGTCAGGAGGTGTTGGGGGTTCCCCAGGGGGTTGACACACCCCCGGTGTCCCCATGGGGGTGGCACATGCTCCCCAGGGGACTCATGCTTGGCCATGCACATGCCAAGGGGGCAGGGGGAATGGGGGGGCCGGGGCTGCAGGAGGGGGGTTCTGCCCGGTGCTGCCGCTCCTGGGGGCTCACAGCTGTGTGTCACTGTCCCTCAGTCCTCCAGTGCCTGGTGGGGCTGATGCCCTGCAGTTGGTGGCCACGCTGTCCTCACAGAGACGTGTCCCTGGGGTCCTGCGGTGAGCTTGCAGGAGACAGCAGCCATGCTCAGTCCTGAGAGGTAATGGCGGGACCCCCAAAAACGAGGGACACGGTGGTGGGAGTCTGACCATCCCTCCTGCCCAGGGACAGCTCACAACAGGAGATTGTCCCCATGGCGTGTCCCCTCACACCCTTGTCCACTGCAGTCCCCCGGTGACCTTGGGAGGGGCCAGGGATGATGCTCAGTCCTGGGGGGTGATGGTGGGATCCCCAAAAGCTGGGGACACAGTGATGGGTCCAGCCACCCCTCCAGCCTGGGGACAGCTCGCAGTGGCAGTGGGGACACGGGATGTCCCTGGGGACTCCCCATGGCGTGTCCCCTCACACCCTTGTCCCTCGCAGTCCCTCAGTGCAGGGGCCAGGGATGATGTTCAGTCCTGGGGGGTGATGGTGGGACCCCCAAAAGCTGGGACATGGGGGGGGTCTGGCCACCCCTCCTGCCTGGTGACAGGTGACAGTGGGGGACTGCCCCATGGTGTCACATCCTTGTCCCTTGCAGCTGAACAGTGACCTGGGTGCGGGCCAGCAGTGATGCTCTGTCCCGAGGGGCAATGGTGTTGCCCCCCAAGTTGGGGACATGGCAGTAGGGGTCCAGCCACCCCTTCTGCCCGTGGCATGTCCATGGGGAACAGGTGACAGCAGCAGTAGGAACACAGGATGTCCCAGTGGACTGTCCCCATGGTGTGTCTCCTCACACGCTGTGTCCCTCACGGTCCCTTGTGACCTCAGTGGGGGTGTGGGACGATGCTCAGTCCTGGGGTGATGATGGGACCCCCAAAAGCTGAAGCCATGGTGGTGGGAGTCTGGCCAACTCTCCTGCCCAGGGACAGGTCACTGTGGTGGGAGACTGTCCCCAAAGTGTGTGTCACATCTTAGTCCCTCACTGTCCCATGGTGTCGGTGACCTCGGTGGGGCCAGCAGCGATGCTCAGTCCTGGGGTGTGATGGTGTGACCCCCCAAGCTGGGGACACGGCAGTGGGCGTCTGGCCACCCCTCCTGCCCAGGGACAGCTTGCAGTGGCTGACACGGGGTGTCCCTGGGGACTGTCCCCACAGCGTCCCCTCACACCACGATGGGCGTGTCGGAGAAGACGGAACTCACCGAGTCTGGATCCGACACCTTCCTCTGCGCCTTGGGGCCCTGCCGGGCGGGCAGCGGGGGGGTCCCCCCGCCCTTGAACCGGCCGTTCTGCCCTGTGCCAGCGCTGGAGGCCATGTGGGACCCGCAGGGCTCCCCGGTGCCCCCGGCGTGGTTCGGGGTGGTGCTCAGCACCGAGGAGTTGATGCTGTCGTCGCGTGGCGCCGGCGGCTTCTCGGTGCCGCGGCAGCAGCAGCAGCGGCACGGGGTGAGGTACAGGTAGATGAGCACCAGCACCACGCTCAGGATGCAGCCCACCAGAGTGGTGTAGGCCGTGTTCAGGGTGTCGTGGGGGCCGTGCAGGGTGAAGTTGTGCACCAGCAGCTCCACGTAGAGGGTCTCGTTGAGGAGGGGTCCGGCCACCCAGCAGGAGTAGGTGCCGGCATCCTCAGGGCGCAGCGCCCGCAGCTGGAGGCTGCCGTTGGCCAGCAGGACCACGCTGCCGTTGCCCCCGTCCCCCAGCACCCGCTCCCCGCCCGGGGTCACCCAGTGCCGGCTGCGCACGCCCTGCCAGCGGCTGTCACAGCCCAGCGTCACGCTGTCCCCGAGGTGCGCCTCCAGCACGGCCTCCCGTGCCTTGCTGCAGTTGAGAGGCGGCTTGCCCGCCAGCTCCAGGATCTTGACGAGAGCGGTGGCTCCGGGCGGGAAGCAGCGCAGCTCATCCTGGAAATCCTCCACGGCGCTGAGGTGGCGGCGGCGGCCGCGGTCCAGCAGCTGGAAGAGCAGGCAGTCGCAGGCCAGGGGGTTGTTGTGCAGGTAGAGGCGGTCGCGCAGCCAGGCGGGCAGCGCCTGCAGCTCGCCCGCGGGCACGGCCCGCAGCCGGTTGGCCGACAGGTCCAGCAGCGCCAGCTGCGGCAGCCGGGAGCCCTCCCGGAGCAGCTCCAGCGGGAAGCGGGCGATGCGGTTCTGCCCCAGGTAGAGCTTGCGCAGCCGGCCCAGGTTCTCGAAGGCCGTGCGATCCACCGTGGCGATCTCGTTGTTGTAGAGCAGCAGCACCTCCAGCTCGCCCAGGTCGCTGAACAGGTTCTCGTCCAGCGTCCGCAGGCGGTTGGAGGACAGGTCGAGGTGGCGCAGGCGCGGCACGTGGGCGAAGGCCTCGGTGGACACGAAGGCCAGCCCGTTGTGGCTCAGCAGCAGCGCGTGCAGGTGCGGCAGCCGCGCCGGGGCCCAGTCCGCGCGCAGCCGCGTCACGTTGTTGTGGCTCAGGTCCAGCACGGCCGTGAAGCGCGGCAGCGGCGCCGGCACCGCGCTCAGGTTGGCCTGAGAGCAGCTGAGCAGGTTGGAGGCGCAGACGCAGCGCGGGGGGCAGCTCCCGGCCGCAGACCCCCACGGGGACAGCAGGGACAGCGCCAGCAGCAGGGACAGCACGGGGACACGCATGGCCACGCACTGACGGGATGGTGGCATGACGGGGACAATGCAGCGTGGAGAGTGGGGGGGGCTTCACATGGTGTCACGATGTGGAGTGGCTTGGTCACCCAGTGTCACTGCACAGGGTGGCTTTCAGTCACAGCAGGTGCCAAGCTGAGGGTTCACCAGGTGTCATGGCTTGGTCACTTGCTATCACAGTCCAAGGTGGCTTTGGTCACCCGGTGGCAGGTGCGAGGCTGGCTGATCACTTGTCACAGTCCAGGCTGGCTTTGGTCACCCAGTGTCACAGCACGTGCCAGGCTCAAGGCTCACCGAAGAGTCATGGCACAGCGTGGTTTGGTCACCCGGTGTCACAGCACCTGCCAGGCGTGGGGTCCCCCCGGTGTCACGTGCTGGTCTGGCTGCTCACCTGGTGCCATGGAGCTTGGTGTCACAGAGCTGTCATCAAGTGCCGTGGCATGCACCCAGCATCACTGCTGGGGCAGCTGTGCTCCCTCGGTGTCACGACATGGAATGGCTTTGTGCCCCGGTGCTCCCCCAGTGTCACGGCTAGGGGGGCTCGCTCCTGGGGTCACAGGGTGTCCCTGGGTCACTGCCCACCAGGTCACGGTGCAGGGTGGCTCTGTCTCCACTGTCACGACATGTCCCCGCTGTCACGGCCCAGCCGGGGCACGTCTGGCCCGGGTCTCCTGCTGCTCCCCCCGGCCACGCTCCCCCCCCGCCCCCGGTCCCGGCCGTGCTGCGGACGGAGCGGCGGAGGATGCTCGCTCGCTCCCTCCCTCCCTTCCCCCTTCCTCCCGGGGCGTTACCGGGGCTGGACTCGGGCCTGGACCGGGGATGGGGTCGGAGCGTTACCGGGCCCGGTGCGGCGGCGACCGGGCAGGGCCGGGCCCAGACGAACCGAACCGAACAGAGTCAAGCGGAGCCGAACCAAGCCGAGAGAAGCCGAACCGAGACGAGCTGAGACGAGCGAACCGAGACGAAGGAAGCCGAGCGGGCCGCGCCGAACCAAGCCAGGCCGAACCGGGCCGGGCCGAACCTCCCCGATCCTCCCCGAGCTCAGCCGATCAGAGCCGAGCCCGGCCCGAACGCGGCCGAACCTTCCCGATCCTGCCCGAGTTGAGACGAGCGGAGCCGAGCCTGGCCCGAACGTGGCCGAACGGTTCCGACCCGGCCCGAACGCGGCCGAACCGCCCCGATCCGCCCCGGGACGGGGTCTGGGGCCGGCCCGGTGCGCACGGCCCGTCCCCATTGGCTGCGGCAGCTCCGCGCTCCGCCAATGGCGGCAGCGCGCGGCTTAACCCGCCCGGCGCCGCGGCACCGGCACGGCCCGGGCCGTGAACCAGCCCCGGGCCCGTGTGTGCCACCAGCCCGTGTGTGCCACCAGCCCCGGGCCGTGTGTGACACCGGCTCCGTGTCCGACACCAGCCCCGCGTCCGACGCCGCCCGTGTGTGACACCAGCACTGTGTGTGATACCTGCCCGTGTGTGACATCAGCCCGTGTCTGACACCAGCCCCGGGCCGTGTGTGACACCAGCCCCGTGCCCGACGCCTGCCCCGGGCCCGTGTCTGACCCCTGCCCCATGTCTGCCTCCAGCCCCCGGCCCCATGACCGACCTCGACCCCATCTCCCGGCCCTGTGCTCGTTTCCCTCCCCAGCCCTGTGTCCAACCCCGTCCTCATCCCTGTCCCGGCTCGTGCCCACTCCCCTCTCCATCCCTGTTCCTGTCCCCATCCCATCTTTATCCTCATCCAACTCTCCTTCCCCAGCTCCTTCCCCACCCCCATCCTCATGGCTCTCTTTGTTCCCATCCCTATCCTGTATCCCTATCCTCATCCCTATCCCTGTCCCCTTCTCCACCATCCCAATCCCATCCCCATCCCTATGCCCCATCTCTATCCTCACACTTATCTCTCCCCTATCCCATCCTCATTCCCATCTCTGTCCTCTATCCCCATCATCCCCCTTCCATCCCTGTCCTCATCCTCATCCCCATCTCCCATTCCAATCCTCTCCCCATCCTCATTTTCATCCCTGTCCTCTGTCCCTATCCCCATCATCCCCATCCCATCCTATCCCATCCCATCCCATCCCATCCCATCCCATCCCATCCCATCCCATTGCTGTTCTCAAATCCATTTCTATTTCATCCACTCCAGTCCAATCCAATCCAATCCAATGTAATCACGGCTTTCATCCCCATCCCCATCCCATCCCCATCCCCATCCTATCCTATCCCATGCCATCCTGTCAGCCCCATTCCCATCCCACTCCCATCCCCTCTCCTGACAGCACAGCCCCACAGTCCCCATCCCTCCCAAGTCCTGACCCCATCCCACAGCCCCCCCCCACCGGACAGAGGGGACTCCCCTGCCCCAGCCCCCCGAGGGGCACTCCTGGGTGTCCCGGCCCCAGCCAGCAGGGAGCCCCGCACCCCCCACTCGTGGCTCTGCTTCCCGGCAGTATTTTTAGATCCAAACATTTGTGCCGGATTTTGGGTCCAAAATTAGAGGGAAAAGAGCTGGAACAAACCATGCTGGGATGATGCAGCTTTTTATCGTGAAGGGGGGCAGGGATTAAAAGGAGCCCCTGGAACACAGAACAGGATGTCCTCAGGGTGCCCCTCACCCTGCTCCCTTCACCCCCCCCCCCCGGCTGGATGCCCCCCCTTAATCAGACAGGGAATTTTGTCCTTGGATCGTCCTTATTTTCCCATTTTTAATCCGGGAGTTAATCCCTGCCCAGACCCACTGCCCACACCCTTCCCGACAGCCAGCCCCACCCACAGCCTGACATCCCCAGGGCAGCGCTGGGATCTGGGGGTCCTTGGGGGCCCTGGGTGTCCCAGGGGATAGCAGGAGGGGTCCCGGGGCCATGCGGTACATGGGAGCACATGTGTGTCACACACACACGCACACACACAGGCACACAGGCACAGACACACGTGTGCACAGCCCAGGGATGTGTGCGTGTCCCTCACACGTGTGTGCACACAGATCTATCCGCCAGATGTGTGTGACTCCCAGGCAGGCACACATGACACAAGCGTGTACCCAGGTGTGCACACACACACACACACACACACACACACACATACACACACACGTGTGCACAGCCCAGGGACATGTGTGTGCCCATCACACTTGTGCACACACACAGACACACAGACACACAGACACACAGACACACACACACACACACACACACACGTGAACGTGTTTAACCCTCGTGTCCATCGGGGGTCTGCAGAGGGCACAGGGTTGGGGGTACTGGGGTGCCAGGGGTGGCTACTGGGACATGTGGGGTGCTGAGGTGCCGGGGTGCTGGGGTTTCCTGACATTGGGTGCTGGGGTGCCAAGGTCCTGGAGGATTTGGCTACTGAGGTATTGGGGTGCAGGGGGATGAGTACCACACACAGACACACAGACACACAGACACACACAGACACACAGACACAGACACACACGTGTGAACGTGTTTAACCCTCGTGTCCATCAGGGGGTCTGCAGAGGGCACAGCGATGCGGGTACTGGTGTGCCAGGGGTGGCCACTGGGACACTGGTACCCCGAGGTGTTGGGGTGCTGAGGTGCCGGGGTGCTGGGGTTTCCTGACATTGGGTGCTGGGGTGCCAAGGTCCTGGAGGATTTGGCTACTGAGGTATTGGGGTGCAGGGGGATGAGTACCCCAGGGTATTGGGGCACTGGGGTGCCAGGGGCTGGGGTGCTGGGGGATGGATAGCCTGGGGTATTGGGGTGCTGGGGTGCTCGAATGTTGAGGTTCTTGAGGGGCCAGAGTACGGGGGCTCTGGGGTGCCAGGACAATGAGGTACTGGGGTACCACTGGCTGGGGGCACTGGGGTGTTGGATTGCTGCAGTTCCAGGGTCCTGGGATAATGGGGAGCTGGGGTAGCAGGATGTTGGGGTGTCAGCAGTCTTAGGATGCCGTAGTGCTGATGTCCTGGAGTGCCAGGATGCTGGGTACTGGGGTGCCAAGGTATTGAGTACTGGGATGAAGGGATGCTGAGGTGCTGGGGGCCCAAGGTGCTGGGATAGGGGGATGCTTGAGATTGGGGTGTGGGGTGCCAAAGTAATGGGTACTGGGATGCCAGGGGCTGGGACAAGGGGGTGCTTGGGAACTGGGGTGGGGGGTGCCAGGATGCTGGGATAGTGGGGTGCCAGGACACTGAGGTACTGGGGTTCCACTGCTCAGGGGCACTGGGATGTTCGGTTGCTGGGGTGCCAGGGTGCTGAGGCACTGGGGTACCAGGGTGATGGAGTCTGGGGGACTGGGATGCCAGGGTGCTGAGGTATTGAGGTACTTCTGTGCCATGCGCTGGGGTACTGGGGTGCCAAGCTATTGATTACTGGGGTGCCAGGATGTTGGGGTACTGGGGTGCCAAGGTGCTAGGATAAGGGGATGCTTGAGGATTGGGGTACCAACATACTGGTACTGGGATGCCAGGGGCTGGGACGGTGGGGTGCTTGGGAACTGGGGTGTGGGTGCCAGCAGTGTCAGGGATCCCGGGGGTACCAGAGCGGGGTGTCTGCCACGGCGGGGTGTCCTCAGGTGTCCCACACAAGGGGACGGTGCCCACAGGGGCTCCCAGGAAAAGGGGGGTTCCGTGTGTCCCCCCACTCGGTGGACCAGGACTCACTCCCACACTCGCCTTCCCCCACAGGGGCCGGAGCCGGGCAGGAGGGATCCCCATGGATCCGCCGTGCTCCTGCTCACCGGGAGCCCGCGTGCCGCTGTTCCCGGTGTTCCCGGTGCTCCCGGTGCCCGGGGACCCACCGGGAGCCGCCCGCGGGCCCCGGAATGCCGGGGCTGGTTCATCCGAGGTCGGGCGTTTCTAATCTGGTTTGGGTGGATTTATTTTTGGGAGCCCGTAGCCTGGCAATGGCCACGTGACGCGCAGGGACACACGTCACCCACGGATCACTTGTCACCCCCATCCCGGGAATGGGATATGGTGGCCGCGCATCCCACCCCGGCACCCTTGGGAGGGGGGCCAGGGCACTGCAGGGGGAAAGTTCGCAGCCCGAGCAGGATTGGGGAGGGATGGAAAAGACGGGCACCCACCCCTTCATGGAAGGGAACGGCCATGTCCTGGGGAAACTGAGGCACGGGGCGTGGCCTGGCGGGGAGGGGCACGGCCCCCATCCCATTTGCTCCATTGCTGAACTGGGAGCGAGGGAAAGAGCGCTGGGCTGGGGGTAGGGGGAGGTGGGGGGTCTCTGCGGCCCCTCTGAGAGCTCCCCCGGCACCCTCCGCAGCCCCACCCTGTGCCCCCCACTGCCAATCTGCACCCCATCTCCCCTTCCCGCCTCTCCCCGCTACACCCCCCGAGCTCCCCCTTCCCCGAGGTTCTTCTCCCCCCCAGCGCCGGCCCCGTGCCCTCCCCATCGCTTTCGGGAGGCAAACGGGGAAACTGAGGCACGAAGCAATACGCGGGGCAGCACCCGGGGGTGTCCCACCCTCCGCTCCCCACTGGGGGGGCAGAGCCAGGCCTCGGGGGGCAGCGAGCACGCCACTGCGGGGCCCGCAGCCCCGGGGCTGGGGGCCGTTCCCGGGGTACCGAGGCGAGGCGGGCGGCACTAGGACCCAGCAGCCGCGCGGTGCGGAGCAGCCCTCGCCGCAGTGGCTCCAGCCCCGAGCATCCCCCGCCACCCCGGGGACACCCCCCAGCCCCGACCCCTCCCCCGGCCGGAGCGGGGACCCACGGGCTCAGGCCGGCTCCATGCAGACCCCCAGGGTAGGTGCCGCGGCCGAGCAGCCCCGCCGGGACCACGGCCTGGGAAGGTGGGGACATACCGGGGAGGTGGGCGACACTCCCCCGGGGCTGGGAGGGGGGTCCCCAAGCGGTGACATCGCTCCGGGGCTCTAGCAGAGGGACATGGGCAGTGAGAAGGGGAGGGGGAGCCGCGGCTGCACCCCCGTTCAGTCAGCATCCCTCCCTCGGGGGGCAGGGGTGGGACCCCCGCCCCCGTGGGGAACACCCGGGGGGTCCGGGGGAGCCCGCACATCCCCCTCATGTCCCCATGGAGGGGGTGTGAGCTCGGAGTGGGGGGGGTCACACAAGGCCTCCAAGCACGAGGGGTGAATCCAGGACTTGGGGGTGCTGGGCCCTCCCCTATCCTCATTCTCGGGACCCCCCACCCATCCCGGCCCCCCCGTGTGGTCCCCACACTCTGGGCAAAGGGCTCCACTGGGGTGTTTTGGGTTGAAACGTTGGAATTAGGGGGGGTTCACCCCAGAATTGCTTATTTTTGGCTGAACAAGGCTTTTGGTTGAGGAAGGGATTTGATGTAGGGGGTTGTGGAGATGGATAGGGGGTGATGGGGACTATGTGTGGGGGTGTCACAGCTGTGCTGAACCCTCCCTGGGATCTCAGGTGTCCCCCAGAGCTCTCTGTCCCCTCTGGCAGCTCTACCTTCCCCCAGGTGCCTGGGGGCTGTGGATGGGGGTCACAATTGGGCTGAGCCCCACCCTGTGTCACTCAAGGGTCAGCTGTGATCCCACCATGGCTCTCAGGGGTCCCCTCAGGGTTTCCCCTCTCTTCTGACAGCTCCACCTGCCCCCAGGTACCTGTGGGGTGCAGGTGAGAGTCCAGCTCAGCTCTCAGGGGTCCCCCCAGGGTTGTGTCCCCTCCTGACAAGTCCACATTCCCCCAGCACAGCCGTGGCTCTGCCGTGGCTGTCAGAGGTGACCCGTGAGCCCCCCGGGCTCTCAGGGTTCCCCCCTGGGTCTCCCCACCATGACAATTCCACCTTCACCCCAGGTACTGGGGGGGATGCAACTGGGGGTCCTGCTCATCTCTCAGGAGTCCCTTCAGAGTCTCTCCCCCTTTTCTGACAGCTCCACCTCCCCCCAGGTACCTGGGGGCTGCAACTGGGGGTCCAGCTCGGCGCTCAGGGGCCCTCCAGGCTCCTGCCCCCTCCAGTGACGGCTCCACCTCCCCCAGGTACCCCCTCGCTGCGCAGCGGGGACCTGAGCGGGGCTGGGGGGCACCTTTGGGTACTCTGAGCGCCCCCCGACCCGCGGACCACCAAGGATGTGACCCTCTGGCGATGCCCGGCTGCGCCACGCTCGCCGCCAGGCCGGCGGCACAGGATGGAGCCCTTCCTGCCCTCCCCGTGGGGCTGGAACGGCTCTAGAGGGGGGGCCCGGCCCCCCAACAGCACGGCCGAGGCCAAGCCCAAGGACACGGCCTCCAAGTCTGTGGGATTGTTCTTCATGGTGCTGCTGGACCTCACGGCCATCGTGGGCAACGCCGCCGTCATGACGGTCATCGCCAAGACGCCGGCGCTGCGCAAGTTCGTCTTCGTGTTCCACCTGTGCCTGGTGGATTTCCTGGCCGCCCTCACGCTGATGCCGCTGGAGATGCTGTCGGGCTCGGCCGTGTTCGAGAGCCCGGGGCTGGGCGAGGCCGTGTGCCGCGTGTACCTGTTCCTCAGCGTGTGCCTCACCTCCATGTGCATCCTGTCCATCTCCACCGTCAACGTGGAGCGCTACTACTACGTGGTGCACCCGCTGCGCTACGAGGTGCGCATGACCGCGGGACTGGTGGCCGGCGTGCTGGCCGGCGTGTGGCTCAAGGCCGTGGCCACCTCGCTGGTGCCCGTGCTGGGCTGGCTGTCCCCCGACCGCCCACCGGCGCCCGGCGCTCACGGCTGCTCCTTGCAGTGGAGCCGGGGGCCGTCCTGCAAGGTCTTCGTGGTCTTCTTCGCCGCCTTCTACTTCGTCCTGCCGCTCCTCATCATCGTCGTGGTCTACTGCGGCATGTTCAAGGTGGCACGGGTGGCAGCCATGCACCACGGCCCGCCGCCCACCTGGATGGAGACGCCGCGCCGGCGCTCGGCGTCGCTTAGCAGCCGCTCCACCATGGTCACCACCTCGGGGGCTCCTCGGACCACCCCACAGAGGATGTTTGGCGGGGGCAAGGCGGCCGCCGTGCTGCTGGCCGTGGGCGGCCAGTTCCTCTTCTGCTGGTTGCCCTACTTCTCCTTCCAGCTGTACACGGCGCTGAGCACTCGGCCCTTGGCCGGGCCGGCTGCTGAGACTGTGGTCACCTGGCTGGGGTTCTGCTGCTTCACCTCCAACCCCTTCTTCTACGGCTGCCTCAACCGGCAGATCCGCGGGGAGCTCGGCCGGCTGCTCACCTGCTTCTTCAAGCAGCCCCCGGAGGAGGACCTGCGGCTGCCGAGCCGCGAGGGCTCCATCGAGGAGAACTTCCTACAGTTCCTCCAGAGCACCGGGCGCCCACCAGAGCCCCCCAACCCCGAGCGGGACCTTCCTCCTGTGGATTTCCGCATCCCGGGGCAGATCGAGGAGGAGGCGGCCGAGGCGATGGAGTGGGGTGGGGGCAGCGGGGTGTTCGTGCCCGTGGCGGGCTCTGCCAAGGCGGGGCTGTAGCGTTTGGGGGGGTTTGGGGTAAATGTGGCTGTGAGGGGAGAGATGGTCACAGTGACTTGTTGAGGGGGGGCTTCATCACCGCCATGGAGGGTTGGAGGTCCCCAGGTGCTTACTGGGCTGGGAGTACCACGCTGCCATGGAGTGTGGGGGGTCCTCACTGCAGCCACAGGGAATTGGGGGATCCACAAGGGCCACTGGGGTGATGGGGTGGGGGCTTCTTGCTGCAGCCATGGAGAGTTGGGGGTCCCATGGCACTTGCTGGGGTGGGAGTGATTCTCACTGCTGTGGGGGGTCCCACAGCACTCATTGAGGTTTGGGGGGTCTCTGTCACCACAGTGGGGGATTTGAGGGTCCTGCAACTCTTGCTGATGTGTGTGGGGTCCTTCCTGCCGTGGGGGATTGCGGGTCCCACCACGCTCATCGGGGTGTGGGGTCCCCACTGCTGCCATCGCAGGTGACGGGGGGGTCCCACCACCCTCGTTGGGTAGATGTGGTGGGGGGTCAGCACTGCGGGGATCGGGGGTCCCGTGGCACCACCGCGGCTGGGGGGCAGCAGCTGGGGGCACAGGGATAAGAGTGGGGGGCTCGTGTTTGGGGTCTGCCCAGGAGGGGTGGTCCCTCTACAACCAGGGAGGGGCGGGGAGGGGGGGCTGCCTGCGGATGGGGTCCCCTCTATCCCCCCATGGCCCTGAGACCCCTCCTCAGCCCCGGAGAGCAGCTCCCCTTCCCCCGAGGCCGCCCCACAGCCGCGGAGCCGAGGCCCGGCCCTCTGGGGGTGCGGAGCCTGGGCCCCCTCATGAGGGCGGGCTGGGGGCTGGGGCCGCCACGGACCCTACAGACCCCCGCGAGGACTACAACTCCCATCATGCCCGCCGAAGAGAGCCGGAAGTAACATATTTCCCATCACACCTCGCTCTACCGAGGCGGAAGTAAAGCGCTTTCCCCCCCATCATACTCCGCTCTAACGTGGCGGAAAATGATGTCTCCTCCCATCATGCCCCGCTCTACCGAGGCGGAGGTACTCGCACTATCAGCCCGCGGGACTTCATTTCCCGGCGTGCCCTGCGGCCAGGACAGGAAATCCGGCGCCGCCTCAGGAGCCGCCCGGGCCGAGGCAGCTGCGGCCCCGATCCCGATCCCGGTCTCGGCCCCATCCCGGTCCCTGTCCCGGTCCCCCCGCTCTCGGCCGCCCGGCCGCCCCCGCCGCCGCCATGGGGTGCACGCTGAGCGCCGAGGATAAGGCGGCGGTGGAGAGGAGTAAAATGATCGACCGCAACCTGCGGGAAGACGGCGAGAAGGCGGCCAAGGAGGTGAAGCTGCTGCTGCTCGGTGAGGAGGGGCCGGGGGGGAGAGCGGAATGCGGCCTTCCGGGCTCCGGAGGGGTTCTGGGGGGACAAAGGGGGCCCTGCGCCCTCAGGAAGGAGTTTGGGAATGGAGAAATGGGGGGATCCCTGGATGGGCTGAGGAGGATCCCGAGGGATCCCGGATGGGCTGAGGAGGGATCCCTGTGGGGCTGAGGTGGATCCCGAGGGATCCATGGCAGGGCTGAGGTGGATCCCGAGGGATCCATGGCAGGGCTGAGGTGGATCCCGAGGGATCCATGGCAGGGCTGAGGTGGATCCCGAGGGATCCATGGCAGGGCTGAGGTGGATCCCGAGGGATCCATGGCAGGGCTGAGGTGGATCCCGAGGGATCCCTGTGGGGCTGAGGTGGATCCCGAGGGATCCCTGTGGGGGCTGAGGTGGATCCCGAGGGATCCCCGGGGGGAGCTGAGGTGGATCCTGAGGGATCCCTGTAGGGGTGAGGTGGATCCTGAGGGATCCATGGCAGGGCTGAGGTGGATCCCGAGGGATCCCCGGGGCAGCTGAGGTGGATCCCGAGGGATCCCGAGGGATCCATGGCAGGGCTGAGGTGGATCCCTCGGGATCCATGGCAGGGCTGAGGTGGATCCCGAGGAATCCCCGGGTGCTGAGGACGGTCCCGAGGGTTCCCTGTCCCCTTCCAAGGGAGAGGGCATGGCTTATCTCACTCTAGTGGGGGGCGGGGGTGTTCTGGGCTGTCCTGGGATGCGGCCCATGGCTTTTCCCGATGGAATGTCCCCTCGGTGTCCCGGTGGAATTCCCCGTGCTCCCTCCCGGGTGGGACTGGGCTGAGCCTGGCAGCGGCACGGCTCATGCCTGGGTCCGGGCATGGAAGGGAGGGAATGCTGGGGCTGGAATTAAATTGCTGGTCCGGGAGCTGGGGTAAAACGGTAAAATGGATTTCCCCTTTAGCAGAGCTTTGCTGGTTTGATCTGTGTTTTGGAGTTCTTGGAAGTGGTGATGGGAGCTCAGAGGAGGCACAAGCTGCCCTCCCTGAAGGCTGGGCGAGCAAACTGAGATGAGATAATGGGGAGAAATTGGATGCTGGGGAGAAATCCCACCTGGGGAGGGTGGGCAGGCCCTGGCACAGGGTGCCCAGAGCAGCTGGGGCTGCCCCTGGATCCCTGGAAGTGTCCAAGGCCAGGCTGGACAGGGTTTGGAGCAACTTGGGACAGTGGAAGGTGTCCCTGCCATGGGATGAGCTCCTAACCCAAACCAGCGTAGGACTCTGGAGTTCTCTTCAAATCCTCACAATTTTGTAAGCACCACTCGGGGCTGATGAACCATCTGCTCGTGCTGATTTCTCTTTTCAAGCTCTGGGTGTATATTTTTGGTTATCCTGATTTTTCTGTCTCGGAGGAGACAGATGGAGTCTGTGAGGATCTGAACAGCAGCACTGAGTGGGTCCTGTTAGAGCAGGATGTGTGAAGGAAGCATCCTGCTCCAGGAATCCTTTTTCTTTCCCATTTAGCCTTTTTTCTTCACTCCCTGCAGGAGCTGCTCTGAGCTTTGTACTTAGTGTGTCCATGGAAAAGCTCTTGGCTGCGTGTCAGGAGAATCCTTTGTTCTCCAGGTGTTTGTTTTGGTGTTAATAAGCAACACTTGCACTTTCCCTGGAATGGAATAATTCTTTCCTCATATTTTTGTATGACATTCTTTCTAAAGCACCCAAGGCTTGGAGGCTTATCAGCAAACATGGAATGGGGGGAGTATCCCAAAAATCATACAGTCATCAGCTGGAATGTGTTAAAAACCAGGTGAGGCTTTAGAACTCAGAGCAGCAGCTGATTTTGGGTCGCTGTTGGCTTTGGATGGCAGGAAAATTCCTGCACTTCCTGGTGTGTCTGCAGCTTTTTAGGAGTAATTGGAATGTTGATCTGGACCTCCCTCTCCATCTGCCGGATCCCAGGTCAGGTTTGCACCTGGTTGTCACTTGCAAATCTCCCTCAGGTATTTCCTGGTTTTAAAGCTGAGTGTGGTAATTCCTGGGAATACCAGGAAATGCTGGAATCTCCCCACACACATCCTTCTTGGTGTGCAGGTAAAGCAGAGCAGGGGATTCCCAGGAGGAATTATCTGCAGTGGGAACATCCTTTCACTGAGGCCCTAGAAGCTGGTGGAAAAGTCCACGAGGATTTGAGGAAGGGTTTTTTATCCCACATAAAACTGTCTGGATCTGCAGGGTCTCTTGTCATTCCCTGAGTGGTTTCTAACCCTTTCAGAGAGGGTTGGTGAAAAAACGAATGGAATTTTCCTGAAGTTTGGAGTCCACACATCCTTCCCAGCTCCATTAAAAGAGCTGCCCCAGTTTGAGATCTGCAGTTGTGATGAGCAGGGAGAGGGCTGTGCCTGTGGAGAGGGAGCTGGATCCTTCCCAGCTGGGGTGTGAGGAGCCTGGGGAGGCAGGGATGGACCCAGAATCTGGAGGGTTGGAAGAGGAGAGGGAGAAAATGCAAATACAGTGAAATCTGGGAGAGGAGAAGGGAAATACAGCCCAAATCAGGAGATTTGGAAGAGGAATCAAATACACCTGAAAATCAGGAGATATGTGGGAGGAGAGGAAGTAAAATACACCTGAAATTGGGAGGTTTAGGAAGAGAAGAGGGAGAGGAAGGTAAAGACACTGAAAATTGGGAGATTTGGGGAGAAAAGAGGAAGTAAAAATACAGCTGAAAGTGGAAGATCAGAGGAGAGGAAAAGAAGGGAAATACTCCAAAAATCAGGAGATTTGGGAGAGGATAAGAAGTCAGAAATCCCCAAATCGGGGTTTGGATGTGTTTTCCTTTCTCTCCTCCATAACCCTTATCTTCTCTTGAGCAGGGGATGAAGGAGAGAGAATTCCAATTGTGTTCCCTTCTTCTGTGAGCTTTGGCTTGACTTTTTCAGCACCTTCCACCTGGGAGAGGGCTCAGGTGCTGGAGGAAGTGGCCCCAGCACCAGGATAACTGCAGAACTGCTGGGATAAAGTTAATCCTGGAGCTTCTCCTCGGGGATTTCAAGTCCCTCTGTTGTGTTTCCCTTTCACAACTCTGAAGTTTGTTGAGCAATTCTAAGTTCTGGGGATATTTTATAAAACAAATGAAACCTGAGTATTGAATAATGACTGACCCTGGTTGTTAGGACCCTGTGGGATGTAATTATTGTTCCACGCTGGAATGCCACCAGCAGCTCTGCTGGCATTGGCACTGGAGTGGTTGGAGTGATGGCAACAGTGGATTCACGCTCTGGAGCAGCAGCTGAAGCTCCTGGGAAGGTGGGAGCAAGCTGGGAATGGCCCAGGAGCCCTCAGTCCCATTTTCCTCCTCCCATTTGCCCCCAGGAAAAGGCTCCTCACACAGGGTTCTGCTGGTGGGGAAGCCAGGCAGATTTTTGCAGCCAAAGGGAGGAGGGTGCCAGAGCTCTTCCTGCTTGGGTAGGAGCTAAGCCAGATCCTTCACTCTGCTTGCAGTGCCTTTTCCAGGGTCTGGCGTGTTGTTCTGGGCTGTGTTTTGGGGGTCTGTGTGACCCTGAGTGGTGAAGCTGCATTCCAGAGCTGTCCCATTCCCAAATCCCTGTGGAAATGGTGGTTTTGTGCCTCTGGCTCTGTGAATACACCAAAGTTGGGCTGGTTTTGCCCAAAACACCCTGTTAGCCAGCCTGGACAGCTTCCCTGCATTTGGATACACTATGTAATTATGCTGAAGTGGTGCTGCTAATTAACGCAAAAACAATTAAAAGCATAAGTTTGTTTTAAAATAACCTTAATCTGCATAATTCACCCTTCTCCACTACTCCAGGAGCCCTCAGCTTTTTCCTGACACTGATTTTCTGACCTTTTCTCTTTCCTGAATTCCCCAAGGCTTCCTCAGCACTGTTTTGGTTCTGTTTTGGTTTAAGGTAGGAAAGTGTTTTCTGGGGATGCAAACCCAGGCAGAGCTGGTGCTGCAGTTAATGATGTTGTTAATTGAAGTGGCTTTTCTCAGAGCTCAGCAGCTGTGCCTTGGATCCCTATTCCAGAGGATCCATCTGGGGGTCAGACCTGGCTGCTCCTCAGCTCTGGAGCTACTGGATGCCCTTGGAATGGTGAAATGAAGATCTGTGATGGGGTGTTGGTCTCTGGATGTTATCCCAACAGTGGCTGCTGCTCCAAGTGTCCTTCCTTGTGGGATCTGCTGTAGGAGTCCTGCTGGGGAAGCTGCAGGGAGCTGCTGTTTCTGTGATCTTGGAGGTATCTGGGTCTGCTGGAGGTTCCTGGTGACTCGTGGCCCGGGAGGATTCTCCTCACACATCTCAAAGGAACTGCCTCAGGCCAGATTGCACCAGGGAAGGTTTGGGTTGGATATCAGGGAAAATTTCTTCCTGACAAAGGTTGTCCAGCACTGGCACGGGCTGCCCAGGGCAGTGGTGGAGTCTCCGTCCCTGGAAATGCTCAAAAAACGTGTGGATGTGGCACCTGGGACATGGATTAGGGGAGGACATGGCAGTGCTGGGGTACGGTTGGACTCGATCTCAGAGGGCTTTTCCAACCTGAATAATTCCATGGTTATAATTCATTTGACAGCAGGTCAGATCTCTTTGAAGATGCAGCTCTTCTCTAGGCTTTGAGCTCCATGGAGGTCTTTCCACAGCTGCACTGGAGGCTGGAATTTCCCTGTCCTCGGGTGTGGGAGCTGCAGCTTCCACCTATGTTCTCCCACCTTTCCACTGGGTCTCTGTGTACCTTCCCCTTGATTTTCTGTTCTGCCCTTTTCCCACGAAAATCAGACATAGGGCAGGCAAAATGCTCCTTATCTCCAGAGTGCCTGAACCTGAGGTTTTCAGGAATCAGCCATGATTTATTTAATCTCCTGGAAAAGAGAATTTGTTCCACCAGGGTCAGATGCTCTCTTTTCTGCACAATGCCATTTTCCAGCTAGGGGATGGGAATTCTTCTGCCCCTGTGTTGTGTGTACATCATGTACTCCTGTCAGGACACATGGGTGAGTGTCCATGCCCAGCACTGGGATTTGGGGATGGACAATTTCCAGCAGACAGCTTGGAATTGTGATTCCATCTATGCTCCAAGAGCCCTCTGGATACGATTCAAGTTTCATTAAATTCTGAGGCAGAGCATTGAAATAACTTTTCTCAGAAGAGCAGAGGGAGCTGTAAAGAGGAATTTTTAAATTAGATCATGGATCTAATCTTCTGGAAGTTTGGAGTGAGCAGAGCTGTGCCTGCACCTCCTGGGATGCAGCACTTGTTCCCCGCAGAAGTGGGATGGAAAAATGGAATTCACGACTTAGATGGATTTGGAGCTGAAATGAGGCACAGATGCCGATTATTTTTCCAGCATGCTCTTTGTGGTGATCCCTGTGCTGTCCCCTTTGTTCCTGGGGATCCGATGCCTGGCTCTTGTTTCATGTTTTCCCAGTTGGTGTTTGGTCACTTCAGTGCATCCTCTAACCTTCTCTGGTTACCGGGGTGGTGCTGCCTGGGTCAGCTTTAGAAACAAACACCAAAGCTGGACACAGCGTTGGCCTCCTGGAGCTCGGTGCTTCGGGGTCTCCATCCCTGCAGGCTCCTGCTGTTTGGGGAATGAGCTTATCCCTCAGCAGGAGCTGCTGGGCAGGGAGAGCCCAGCTGCATGTTTGGAACAGCTCAGGATTGTTGTTCCTGCAGGAAATTCAGAGGGTGTTTGACTTTTAAAAACAGGCCCAGCACAAGGTGACTCTTGATAATCAGGAAAATTAAGAAATATGTTTTCCAAGCCCAGATCTTCCCACTGTTCCCTCTTTCCAAGTTATCTGTTGCTTTACCATCCAACTCCTGTTTTACAGGCCTTGCTTGGCTGTTTCTCTGCTGTTGCCACCCAGACTTGGATCCAAAGACACCTGACTTGGCCTTTTTATCCATATCTCAAGCACATCCACTTATCATGAAATTCTGAAATGGGTTGAGTTGGAATGGACATTAAGGCTCATCTCATTCCGTGGGCAGGGACACTTCCACTATCCCAGGCTGCTCCAAGCCCTGTCCAGCCTGGCCTTGGACACTCCCAGGTATGGGGCAGCCACAGCTGCTCTGGGCACCCATCACAGGGAGAATTCCTTCCCAATATCCCATCTAACCCCCCTCTAGCAATAGAAAGCCATTCCCCCTTGTCCAGTCCCTCCAACCCTTGTCCAAAGTCCCTCTCCTGCTCTCCTGGAGCCCGTTTAGGCTCTGGAAGGGGTTCTAAGGTCTCCACCCCTGGTAGTGCCCAAGGCCAGGTTGGACAGGGCTCAGAGCAACCTGGGATAGTGGAAGGTGTGCCATGGCAGGGGTGGAATGGGAAGAGCTTCAGAGCCCCTCCCAGCCCAAAGCATGCTGTGATTCTGCAATCCCCTGTGTGAGGATGAGGAGCTGTGGGTGCCCAGGAGGCTGGAGATGGAGGTTTGATGTTCAGCCAAGAGCCACACAAGGCCTCTCCATGGGGATCTCCAGCCACACTGGTACACAGCAGCCATAATTCCTTCAAAACACTCCTGGAGGAGATCAAAGAGCTGGGAAAACAAATTCAGTCTGAGGTCTGTGCTTGTAGAATCTCAGGATGGTTTGGGCTGGAAGGGATTTTAAAGCTTATCCTGTTCCATCCCCTGCCATGGGCAGAGGCACCTTCCCCTAGACCAGGTTGCTCCAAGCCCCATCCAGCCTGGCCTGAAACACTTTCAGGGGTGCAGCAGAGGGTGTTTGCTGCTGGTTTGTGGCTATTTTAGCAACTCCTTAAGGAATTTCTCAGTACCATCAGTGGTCACTCAGGTCTGGGGGTTAGGAACAGGGGCAGGTTCCTCCAGCCTGATGTTTCCCAGGAATGGTGAAGAATGCTTGGAGATATTTCAACCTTCTGAGTGGTCATAGGATGTTTCTAAGCTTTAAAGTAATTGTTTAATTAAAACAGGGTTGAGGCTCCAATAGTTTCAAGGCAAAAAGGAAAACCCCTCTGCTCTGGAGCCAGGCTGGGAGAGCTGGGAATGCTCAGCCTAGAGAAGAGAAGGCTCTGGGGAGATCTTAGAGCCCCTCACTGTGTCTAAAGGGGCTGCAGGAGGGCTGGAGAGGGACTTTGGACAAGAGCCTGGAGTGCCAGGATGAGAGGGAATCGCTTCCCACTGCCAGAGGGCAGGGTTAGATGGGAAATTGGGAAGGAATTCTTGGCTGTGAGGGTGGGCAGGCCCTGGCACAGGGTGCCCAGAGCAGCTGTGGCTGCCCCATCCCTGGGTGTGTCTGAGGCCAGGTTGGATGGGACTTGGAGCAACCTGGGGCAGTGGAAGGTGTCCCTGCCCATGGCAGGGGGTGGAATGGGATGGGATTTAAGGTCCTTTCCAACCCAAACCATTCTAGGATTCCTTCTTTGATTCGGCAGTGGAAGGTGTCCCTGCCCATGGCAGGGGGTGGAATGGGATGGGATTTAAGGTCCTTTCCAACCCAAACCATTCCAGGATTCCTTCTTTGGTTTTAAATCTTCCATCTGGGCTGCTGCTCTTCCTGTGCATCTCCCAGGTACCTTTTGGTGGGAAAAGCCTCCATGCTTTCATGATTTCTTCAGCCCATGTGCTGCAGCAGGCCCAGCAGTGCTTGGAATGTCTCTGGTGTGATCCCAGGGTTAGTGTTGCTCCTGTTTTCAATATGCCATTCCTTACCCAAGCCTTCACTTTTTATTCCTCCAGAGGCAGTGACAGCCTCAAGTGGTTTATCCTGTGCCATTGGCTCCTGTTCCTTCTGCAGTGATGCTGTAGCCAGCCCATGTGCCCTGTTTTATTTGAATATATTGTTTTTCCCATCATTCCTGTGGAACTAGGAGTGTCAGTCTAATCTCTTCTGGTTCCTGTTGACTTTTCCAACAATAGCTGTTTTTTCAAGCCTGGTGGTACAACACTACTTCTCCTATCTCCTGATTCCCAGTGCAGTTCTCTGGCTGCATGTGATTCTGTGGTGTCCAAGAGTTTTCTAGGTGTCCATTGAAATAAGAAACCTCAAGAAGGGAATGAGGGATCTGTGTTACCAGGGATGGCAGTGCTAGGAAGGTCAGGATGCTGGGATCTGCGTTCCACACAATGAGGTTGGAAGGAGGGAAGTGGTGAAGAGGATGAGGATTTGCTACTTCAGCTTTCCCCAGCTGTGGCTGTACAGATCCATGGAATGCTGCAGGCTGTTGGGGAGATATTCCTCATGGAATACAGTTCAGGAATGCGGTGCTGTGGAAAGCTAAGGAGGGTGTTTGTGGGTAAGGGGAGGTGTCCATGTTCCTTGTGGGGTGGGATGAGTGCTAAATAAAGAAAATGTGTTTATCAGGGAGTTACCCATCGGGATTTAGGGTGATTTGAACAGCTCCTGCTCCACGCTTCCACTGGCTCTCAAACCAGTGGATATTTTTGGACCTGGACTCCTCCCAGCGTGGTTGAGCTGTTGTTTGGGCCTGTCTGAGGGGAGAGCTGGTTCTGTTTGGGATTTGGGAGCTGCAACCACAGCCAGGGGATCCAGTATTTCTTCCAGCCTGCCCCTCATATGGAGGGTCCTGTCACATTCCCAGGTCTGTAACTCTCCCCTGGAGCTTCAGGTGAGCTCCTGGGGTTGTTGCTGAGCTGTTTATCAGGGGATGTTGGAACTACTGAGAAATACCCCTGGATTTGGGAGCTCACCAAGGGCTGCAGCACTTCAGGAGTGGGCTAGTGGAGTTCCTGCCAAATCCCTGCACAGTTTCTGAACTGGCTGTTGCTGGAGGTCCAAGCCATATGCCTGTGTCAGGCCCTTCAGTTTTATCTTCCTCACTTGTACTTTAATGGATTTTCCAGTGCATCCCTGTTCCGTCCCTGGCAGGATTTGTTTCAGCAGTGACCTGGTTTCTCTTCAGAAACTTGCAGATGTTCCAGGGCTTTTCCCCTTAATTATGTGTGTGGAATTCCTTTCCTGAAGTACAGTTTAATGCAGTTTTGATACAACTGCAGGGGAAAATACCACTGAAAACAGGACTTCTAGGACCTTCTGGAGCAGGAAACTGGATGCTTGTGTCTGGAAGCTGTAGGGAGTCTGACCTACCTCCTTGGAGATTTTTTAAAGCAAAAATCCAGGGTTGTGTGGCATTCCTCTCTTGGAATTCCCAGTCCAAGCTGTGTTTTGTTGCTCTTTTCCTTGTAATCTCCAGCACATGGCCATGCCAAGTTGCTTGCCATCTGCTGCTCCAGGAAATCCTCTAGCTTTCCTGGGGGAAGTGGTTGGATGATAATTTCCCCCCTGTGTATCCTTTGTTTTGCCAGGGCCAGTACTGATATAGCTGGAAAGCTGCCCCAGTTTGCTCCTGCTCAGGAGGGAGAAGGGATCTGGCTGTAGGAATGTGTACAGGGATTGCCACCCTTGGAGATGGAATTCCAGCACTTATCTGCTGAGCATTTCCCTAAGAACTTGTAATGTTACTGGGATGTTCTTGGGATGTTACTGGGATGGTTTGGGATGTTATTGGGGATGTTGCAGGCGTGGTCTGGCGTGCTGCTGGGTGAGGTGTGGGGGTTTTCAGAAGCTGTGATGCCTCCTGACTCCATCTGGTTTCCAGAGGGAATGGTTGAAGCCTTGTGGAAGGATGGGGATCCCTGTCTCTGGGGACAAGGACATTGTGGAATTCTTGCCCAGAGTGCCCATGGAGTGGGACAGTCCCTGTAGCAGATAAGCTGCTCTTTGTGTCCAGGGTGGGATGATGAGACTCCTCCCTGCTATTTTGGGAAAAGGGAAGTTAAGGCTTCTGAAGCAGTTTTTCCATGGGGTTACAACATTCACGCTGAGCTCAGCCCTGGTTTCTTGTGGCAGAATGTGATCCCTGTCTGGCTGTGCTCATTGTGTGCTCATGGGAGCAGAAGAGAAAGGTTTGTTTCTCCTTAGACAGGCAGAAATGTCCCATGAACACCCTGATTTCTATGGGTTTGAATTCACTCTCACATCTCACGATCTTTGAGGTCTTCCTGGCTCCCCATCTAGTCCCTGCCTAAGGTCCCAGAGTTGAAGGCTTTGCCTAAGGAATCTGTACGAATCCCAGTGTAACTTTATCCACTCTTGATGTGAATTTCTAGCGTGGAGCAGCAGTTTGCTGTAGGCTGAAGCAGTGTTTTAGTAGCATTCAAATTCCCATTTGTTATTCCCCTGCTGAAGGATTCAGCCACACTGGGTATAAACACCATATGGAAGTCCTAGAGGTGGGAACAAAGGGTGCAGGATAGGAGCTCCTGAGTTGGTCCAATATAGATCCCTTCAGGCAAACCCTTTCCAGTGGGTTGGGAAAAGGGGAATAGCAGCTTCTCTGGTGTGAACATCTGCAAGTGTTTAGAGAAGCATCAAAGGACAGGAGTGAGATCTAGAGATGTTGAAATTAGGTTCAGAAAGGAAGAGTAAAATGGGAATGATTAGTTGGAGTGGAGTGAGAGAACCTTCCAGGCATTGCATTCCACACCCCCTGCCATGGCAGGGACACCTTCTACCAGCCCAGGGTGCTCCAAGCTCTGTCCAGCCTGGCCTTGGACACTTCCAGGGATGGGGCAGCCACAGCTGCTCTGGGCAACCTGTGCCAGGGGCTTGCCATCATCACAGGGAGTAATTTCTTCCCAGTATCCCATCTCTACTCTGTCCTCTGGCAATGGGAAGCCATCCCCTCTCATCCTGTCCTTCCAGGCCCTTGTCCAGAGCTCCTCTCCAGCTCTCCTGGAGCCCCTTCAGGCACTGGAAGGGGCTCTAAGGTCTCCCCAGAGCCTTCTCCAGGCTGGACACCACCAGCTCTCCCAGCCTGGCTCCAGAGTAGAGCAGCTTCAGAATCAGGGAATCCAGGATTGTTTGGGTGGGGAGGAACCTTCAAGCTCGTCTAACCCCTTGCCATGGGCAGAGACACTTTCCAATAAACTTGGTTGCTTCCAGGGATGAGGGGGCCACAGCTTGTCTGGGAAAGCTGTGCCAGGGTCTCACCACCCTCCAAAAATTTCTTCCCAATATCCCATCTAATCTTCCTTTTGTCAGCAGGAAGCTGTTTCTCTGTGTCAGACTAGACATGGGCAGTGTTAATCCCTTTTTTCCCCCAGCATTGCCCATCTCCTGGGCCATCCCAGCAGGAGCTCCAGCTTCCATTCCAGAGCTGCAGCTGGAGGGGAGATGTTTTTCAGTGAGTGTTAATGAGGTACCTTGTCTGGGTGGCTCTTGCCTGAGAGACAGAACCTGGAAAAACAGGAAAAACTTCTTTAGGAATAACAGCTCCCTGCTTGGCCCTGGCTGAGGAGCCAGTCTGGGGTAGTGTGTTGGTGAGGAGGCAGTTCAGAGGATGTGGGTTCCTACTTTCCCCCTCTGAAGTAAGGTGTGAGTAACCTTGGAGAGGGGAATTCCTGCTCTACCAGGCAGTGTTTGGGGTTGAGAGGGGAAGGGAAGGGGCTGAAGGAATCTGGCTGGAATTAGTGTTTATTGGCAGGGTTGGATCTGGTGGGGTTGGTGACAGGTAGAACAGCTTGGCTGCGGTGGGAGATCATTTTGGGATAATCTAAGGAGGAAACAACAGTAAATGATGCTGAGAAGGCAAAAGCAGACAGGTCATGTCAAAAGTCCCTTCTCAGTCTGGATTTGGGGCTGTTTGGGGACACTGGAGATTTGAAATCCCAGCACTTGGATCCTGGGAATATCGATGGTGGGTGTGGAAAATAAAAGTAAGGATTTGTTTTCCTCCCAGGGTGGAAGTGCTGAGTCCACAGAGTGTTAATGTTTTCACACCTCACTGCAAACACTGAGCTGTTCTGGGAGAGCTGGGCATGTTCACCCTGGAGAAGGGAAGGATCTAGGGAGACCTGAGATCTAAGGGGGCTTTAGGGGAGCTGGAGAGGAACTTTGGACAAAGGCCTGGAGTGACAGGACACAGGGAATGGCTTCCCACTGGCAAGGAGCAGGGTTACATGGGATATTGGGAAGGGATTCTTCCCTCTGGGGTGGGGAGGGAGGCCCTGGCCCAGTTTGCCCAGAGCAGCTGTGGCTGCCCCATCCCTGGCTGCATCCAAAGCCAGGTTGGATGGGGCTTGGAGAAAACTGGGACAGTGAAGGTGTCCCTGCCTGTAGCAGGGGGTGGAATGGAATAGGATGGGGTTTAAGGACCCTCCCAGCTGAAACCATCCTGGGATTCTACCGGTGATTTATTCCATCCAGGCTCACCTGAGTCATCTGTCCAAATCCAAGCAGGTCCAACACCATTCCTTGCCTAGAGCCAGCCCAGCTCTGCAGCTCAGGGAGTCTGGAGGCCAAGGAGCCCTCAGGCAGTGGCAGAGCCAGCTGAGCTGAGCTCCTGCTGCCACACGAGGTGAAGTCCTGGAGTTCTGCTGACTTCAGGAGCACCGTGCCTGCCTCTGGCACGCTCCTGGCTGGGACAGGCATGTGGGGCTGCTCTGCTAAGCTCCATAAACCAGGAGAACTGATGGCTTGCAATCCTGGTGTCCACTGCCCTGAGCCATGCAGGAGGGACTTGGTTTGGGAGTGCTCTGGGATCTGGGACAAAAAAATAGGAAAACCAGGAACTTGCTGGGTTTGCAGTCAGGAGTAACTGACCCTGCTTCAAGGGTTAATTGACCTCCCCAGGATAACTGCCCCTTCTTCAAGGGACAACTGACCCCTGTCTAGGGATAACTGACCCATCCCCAGGGATACCTGGCCCCCCCAGTCCTGCAGAGGTTTGGAAGCCAGGTGTTCTTGACACTCCTGGAAGGAAGGCTGTTGGGATGCAGACGTGCCTGCAGCCTGAGGTTTTACCCGTGCCAGGGGTCACTTCCCACCTGGTTGTTCAAGGCCTTTCCTGCCCAGCTCAGTAACGGTGGCAGCCTCTGGTGGTGCTGATGCACTTTGGCTGTCTTGGCCTGGAGTGAGGTATGAGAGCTGCTCTGTTGGATAAATTCTCATCCCAGCTCTTCAGACCTGCCTCCCACTTGGCTGCCCTTGCTGATCTCTGGAAATTGAGAAATTCCAGGGTTTTTTTAGCAAATGAACTCATGGTGACTGTTGGCATCTGTAAATAAAATCTGGGAAGGATGTGCCAGGACAGTCTGGTGGAACTCTACTACCAGCAGCAATGCACAGGGAATATCCTACTCCAGACCCCATCAACTTCTCTCTGGGAACTGGAAAAAGCACATCCTGCTTTTCCTTTCAGTTTCATGTGGTTAACTGGATGGTTTTTGTGCTTTTCAGGTGCTGGAGAGTCTGGGAAAAGCACCATTGTGAAGCAGATGAAGTAAGTGAGTGCAGGCTGCAGCCTTTGTTTTTGTGGGATAAAAATTGTGTGGTGCCCTTCTGGTTTGGCTTGGGAATAATAAACTGGTTTCCTTCCAGGATTATCCATGAGGATGGCTACTCAGAAGAGGAATGCAAACAGTATAAAGTGGTTGTGTACAGCAACACCATCCAATCCATCATCGCCATCATCAGAGCCATGGGGAGGCTAAAGATAGACTTTGGGGAAGTTGCCAGAGCAGTGAGTATTGCATTTATTTCCTTAGCCTGAACTTGTTAATGAATCCTGGAATTTCAATCCAGGCCAGAATGTGGTTTTTTTCAAGGTGAAGTAGCATAAAATCTGCATAACTTTAGTGTATTGTCAGTACAAAACATCAATATTTTACTAAAGGTTCTTGCCCAGAACCTCAGTAGTTTGAATGCTCAAAAAAAAAAAATTCCCAAAATCTTTAAAGGTTCTTGCCCAGAACCTCAGTAGTTTGAATGCTCAAAAAAAAAAAAAAATTCCCAAAATCTTTCTCTAAATTATTTGAATTTTTGGGAGGTTTGAGGCCCTGCTTTTCACCTCCCCTCTAGTTCTGCTCATTCCCTGGCCTGTTTCTTGCATTTATGGTCCAGCACTTTGAGCTGGAAGTCAGGAATCGTTGTGATCTGTTTCTTGCATTTATGGTCCAGCACTTTGAGCTGGAAGTCAGGAAGCCTTGGTTGTTGTGATGGTGGGAAAGGCACAGAAAGGGAGCTAGGGATTCCTGGAAATGTGCAGGAGAAAGGAATTGTCAGCACAGGGCTGCACTGTAACTGTTCTGCCTCGTGCTGCAGTTGATCCAGTCCCAGATTTGAATTTATGGTATTTATTTTGGATTTATGATTCCAAGTCCTGGCCAAAGGGCACATCTTCACACGTGTTCACCCAGGCTGTCATTCAGCTACTGCTTCAAATCTTCCACCTTTCTTGGTGCTTGTTGAAGCTGAGTTGGGATCTTGGAGCTGGAACAGGGAAGATGCTGAATCCAGGTCCTTTCTCAGTTACCTGCCCACGATGAGGTGCTTCACAAGAGCTGAATGCCATGAATTTTCACCACCCCAAAGGGCAAAAACTTTGCCATGCTTTCCCAGGAAAAGGCCAAATGTGTCCAACCACGGAGTGACCTCCAGAGATCCAGAACTGCATTTGGCTGTTAATATCTCAATAAGGTGGATTTGGGATCAGCACCCTGAGCTTGGCACTTGCAGGGTTTGGGGTTCAGGGGAGAGGAGCTGATGTTAGGAGGAGAATGCTGGGGTGGTGGAAGGTCTCTCACAGGTCCCAGAAGGACCTGACAGGTCTGATCAGGGTAGGAATAAAAGCAGAGGGGGCTATAGGGCAGCATGTGTTCCCTGTCCTAATCCACTGGATAACCTGGACAAGAGCGTGATACTGCTCTGGCTTTTGAGGGGGATTTTTCATGCTCAGATCCTGATCAGTCCATCCCATCTCCTGGTGAAATGTTTTATTAAGGAATCAGTCTCCCTCACTTCTGACAGCTCTGGCAGCAAAAGGCAAATCCTCAAAGCTTTGGACCCATTATCTCTCAGAACTCATTTTTTTCCTTTTTCCTGGTGCTGTGCCACACCAACAAAGGTTTTCCAAGTAAAACCTCTACATCAGTTCATTAGTCTGTAGTAGCACATCAGCATTCCCACCTTTTCTTGAAACATTGCACCAAATGACTGAAAGCCCATGGTTTTGGTGGGAATGCTGCCTTTGGAGCTGTGATCCCGATGGAAGCACTGTGGCCATCCCTGATCAGGGCATCTCACCCCCCAGCCTGGAGCTTCCTCCCCAGAAATTCCCTCTCTGGCTGCAGCAGGTAAATATAAACAATCCATGACTTTTGGGAGAAAGCTGGATGGACTGGCCTGTGATTAATTGGAGCAGTGGTTAATTAACGCCGAGATGTTGCTGTTGGTGGGGCAGGTGTCCGTGGGTGGCTGTCCCAGAGATGTGTTCCTGTCGTGCAGGACGATGCCCGGCAGCTCTTCGTGCTGGCTGGCAGCGCGGAGGAGGGAATGATGACAGCTGAGCTGGCTGGAGTCATCAAACGGCTCTGGAGAGACCCTGGAGTGCAGGCCTGCTTCAGCAGATCCAGGGAATACCAGCTGAACGATTCTGCATCCTAGTAAGGAACCAGCAGCAGCTCCTGGGCCCTTCCCAGCTCCCACAATGGTCCAGGAGGGGCCAGTGTGGTTGGAGCAGGGTGGGATGGGGTGGGAAGGTCCTGTCTACACTGGTCTGACTGGGTGACACTGGGGATGGAGTGCTGTTTGTCTTCTCTCTGTGAAGCATTGGGGAAAACCCCACATTCCTTGTTTTGTGCCTTGGTGAACTTAATCCTGGAGTGGTTTGGGTTGGAAGGGACCTTCGAGATCTCATTCCACCCCCTGCCTTGGGCCCAAACACCTTCCACTATCCCAGGCTGGTCCAGGGCCCATCTAATCTGACCCTAAACACTTCCAGGGATAGGGCAGCCTGTGCCAGGGCCTCCCCACCCTCACGGCAAGGGATTTCACCTCATTTTGAAAAATGTGATTTTTGACAAACTTTCTGGTTTCATGGAAGAAACTTTGTGCCTGACCCAAGCCAGGTGCCAGTGTGTCCAGCAGGCCCAGGGCAGTGATTGTCCCTCTGCTTTCGGCACTGCTGAGGCCTCACCTCCAATCTGGGGTCAATTTTGGGTTTCTGATGACAAGAAGGACATTGAGGGGCTGGAGCATATCCAGGGGAGGGAACAGAGCTGGGGAAGGGTCTGGAGCACCAGGAGGGGCTGAGGGAGCTGGAAAGGGGCTCAGCCTGGAGAAAAGGAGGCTCAGGGGGGACCTTGTGGCTCTGCACAGCTCCTGACAGGAGGGGAGGGTTCTGCTCCCAGGGAACAGGGACAGGATGGGGGGAAACAGCCTCAAGCTGTACCAAAGGAGGTTCAGGTTGGACATCAGGAGGAATTTCGTTGTGGCCAGTCCATGGAAGGGGCTGCCAAGCAAGGTGGTGGAGTTCCCAGCCCTGGAGGTGTTCGTGGACCAACTGGACAAGGCACTCAGTGCTCTGTTCTGCTCTGGTGGCAAGATCAGGGGTTGGATCCTGGAGGTCTTTTCCAAGCTCAGTGATTCTGGGATTCTGTTGAAGTGGCAGGTGCTTGGCTGTGTCACCTCCATTGTCCCTGCAAAGGGGAGCAACACTCTTAAAATTTAAACTGCCACTTTCCTGACATTCAGCAATTTCCAGAATGGGATCCCGTCACCTGGCAGGTCAATATTCTCAGTTTTCTCCTTGCAGCTTTCCCTTTCCTCCTGTCCCTGTGCCTGACACCTCACAGGCAGTGCTGCCTCTAAACTGTTCTGATTCTAAAATCTTCTTGTCCTGGTCCTAAAATCAACACAGCTGCTGAACAACTGGAAGGTTCCAAGTAGATAAACAGGCTGCTAATGGAATTTTTGATGAAATGCCTCATCTTTTTCCAAGGGCAGGTTGGTGCAGGAAGGGGAAACTGTTCCTTTGATGAGCAAAACAGTTGTTGGTTTTTTCCTCTTTTTTTTTTTTAACTCACATTCTTGGTCTCTCTACAACAAATATTTGACATTCTGAAAGGTGATTTTCAGCATTTACACCTGAAAATTCATCTCAGTTTAAGCTTGGAAAAAAATTAGTTTAAGCTTGAAGAAAAAAAAAAACCTTGGAAAAATGAGTTGGGAACAGCTTTTTGGAGAAGTTTTAGCTGTACCACAGCTCACTGCCTGCAGGGTTTTTCTGTTCAGAGCATATTTGAGCTTGAAAATAAGGCAGAATCCTTCTTAATTGGCAGCACCTTGGCAGGGGTTTGGATCAAGGGAAGGGCTGACAGGAGTTTTCT
The DNA here is from genome assembly GCF_017590055.1 of Onychostruthus taczanowskii. Taxonomy (NCBI): domain Eukaryota; kingdom Metazoa; phylum Chordata; class Aves; order Passeriformes; family Passeridae; genus Onychostruthus; species Onychostruthus taczanowskii. The sequence continues at coordinate 2,451,803 of NW_024505229.1, read as the reverse complement.
TGGATTTGTGCATGTCTTTGCAGCAGGAAAGGAGGAAATTCAGGTTCCAAGGGAGGAAAGAAATTGCTGAGGAGGGGGAAAGGAAGGAATGATTGGATGGGAAGAAGAGGAGGAAAGCTTAGCTTGAAGACTTGGGCAGAGAGCAGGAATGGAGCTGAAGGAGCAACCTTGGTGTGTGTCTGGACGGCTTTGGAAGAGGGGGAAGATGAAGGCAGCTGGAGAAATGGAGCAGACTGGGGAAAGAGGGTGTTCCCCTGCTTTTGTAGGTACCTGCTTGACCCAGCTGCCTTCCAGAGGTGGGATTTTGGAGGGTTCTTCCTGTTCCTGGATATTTGCCACCCACCCTTGTCCAGGTCCAGCTCTGGCTGCTGTGAGGAGCTGGCACAGCCTGGGATGGGGATGCTACACCTGGGATGAGCCACCCAGGCATTTCCTGAGAAGTGCCCCAGCAAATTCAGCTTCCTGTCCCAAAACCACAGGAAGTTGCACCAAACCAACGTTCTGATGCTTCTGCAGCTCGGCAGCTCCGCGGTTGGGAAACACCAGCAGTGGGTTGATTTCTTCATGGCAAGTTCACCCCATTAAAGGGCTGGTTCTACCACAGGACTTGCAGAATTCCCAGGAATTTCCTCTCCCTCCACACATGGCTCCTGACTTGCCTTATCTCTGGTGTTCCCCGATTCATTTCCTTGTCCATGCTTAGATCATGGAATATCCTAAGCTGGAAGGGACCTACAAGGGTCATCAAGTCCAACTCCTGGCCTTGCACAGGACATCCCAAAATCCCATCCTCTGTTTGGGGGGATTGTTTTCCATGGGTAAGAGCATTGTCCAAATGCTCCTTGAGTTCTGCCAGCCTTGGGGCTGTGACCATTCCCTGGGGATGTCACATTCAAGTGCTCAACCACCAAGGATGGATGTCCTGCACCCCTTGTTGTGGTGGGATGACACAGGCTTTGTCTCACTTCTCTTGGGAATTTCACTTCCCTGTTCCTTTCATTACCTCATTACCTCCTACAAACAGCACTGAACCTGAGTGTGAGAAGCTGTTGAATCTGTGCTCCATTTGCTGGTTTTCCATCTGAGATCCAGCTTTGTGCTGTGATTCCAGACCAGTTCTGGCTCCACATCAGTTTCTGGGGCTGAGACACGTGGAATGGAGGAAGAGGGGAGCAGACAAGTAACTGCTTGTGAAAATCAGGTAGCATCAAGAGCAAGGCTGCTGTGGCAGAGGGCCAAGCATTTCAGCATAGAATTGTTCCAAAAACTCCCCTTCCTGCTGTTTCCTGCATCACTGGGCACTTCTCCCTTGTGCAGGCAGAGATCCTGCCTGTCAGAGCACTGCCCTGGCAGGCTGGAGATGGTATGGGAAGGGAGGAGGTGGAGGATAACACTAATCCAAGCATTCTCTCCTGGAATCGTAGTGCTTGGGGCTGTTGTTTTTTGGTTTGTTTTTTTTTTTTTTTTAAGAACACTTAAGTAGCTCCTGGTCCAAGCTGTTGATGTGGAAATGCTCAGTGCTTTTCCCAGCACCATCTGCTAAAGCCCCCTGCAGCTACCCTGGGTTTTGTGGAATGTTGCAAACATTTATTTTTTTAACTTGCTTTTTGTAACTTCCTATTTGTCTTTCCCTCTGATGTGAGCAATGAATCTGTGGCTCCCAGCTCCTGCCTCCAGCCAGGCCTGTGAAGAACCATTGGAACTTCTTTGCACACTTGGGGAAGGGAACTTAAGTCCCATCTAATTCCATGGGCAGGGACACCTTCCCCACCTTCCCAGGCTGCTCCAAGCCCTGTCCAACCTGGCCTTGGACACTCCCAGGGATGGGGCAGCCCCAGCTGCTCTGGGCACCCTGTGCCAGGGCCTCCCCACACTCACAAGGAACAAGTCCTTCCCAGTATCCCATCTATCCCTGCCCTCTGGCAGTGGGGAGCCCTTCCCTCTGGTCCTGTCCCTCTGTGCTCTTGTCCAAAGTCCCTCTCCAGCTCTCCTGGAATCCCTTTAGGCTCTTGAAGGGGCTCTGAGGTCTCCATCCCTGGAGCCTTCTCTTCTCCAGGCTGAACATTCCCAGCTCTCTCAGCCTGGCTCCAGAGCAGAGGGGCTTCAGAATCATGGAATCCCAGATTTAAGGGACCTTAAAGCTCATCTCATTCCACCCCCTGCCATGGCAGGGACACCTTCCACTGTCCCAGGTTGCTCCAAGCCCTGTCTGTCCTGGCTTTGGGCACTTCCAGGGATGGGGCAGCCTCAGCTGCTCTGGGAATTCCATTCCAGGGCTTCACTGCACTCACAGATTGGAATTCCTTCCCAATATCCCCTCTAAACCCCTGTTTGGGGTGTAGCAGGGTGAATGTGAAGGATATTTCCATTTCACACCTCTCCAGATCTTCAGGATACTTGGAAATGTCACCAAGCACATAATGCTTTAAAGTGTTTTCATTCCTAGTTTTCATACTTTTCCTGGATTTCAGGCAGATCCCAGCCTGTGGAAGCTGTAGGTAATTATCTGCAGTCTCATGGGCAATTAGCACAGTTCCTGATCAACCTTCCTCTAGTCCTGCACGTCTCCTCGTGTTCCCAAATGCCAGTTCTGGCCTAAATTCCCTGATATGGTGCTGGATAAAACCTAGATTATTTCTAAGTGAGGTTTTTCCTTCTCCTCCTTTTCCCCCTTCCTCTTTTTCCCCCCTCCCACTTTTTTTCCCTCCCCTCCTCTTCCACTGCTTTTTTTCCCTCCCCTCTTTCCCCCTTTCTTCTTTTTCCCATCCTTCTCTTCCTCCCTCCCCCCTTAAGGACTTTCAGAGCCATTTGTGGCTTTGAAATCCTCCTTCTCAGCACCAAAAGGAGTGAATTGTAAGGAAAATCACCATGCAAGGTTGCTGTGAGCAGGATGAGGAGGGGAGCTCTTATCTCTCTTGTTGTTTCCCAGCATCTCTGTCCTGCCCTCTGTGCTTCCTGGAACTGTCTGGGTGTGGGATGAGACAGGACTGGCATGTTTGCTGATCAGACTGGAATTCCCAATACAGTGTGATAAGAGACTGGGGATGTACAGCCTGGAGAAGAGAAGGCTCCAGGGAGGCCTTAGAGCTCCTTCAAGTACCTAGAGCTGGAAGGGCTGGGATGAGATGAGCTTTAAGGTCTCTTGCTGTCAGATTAAGTCTTTCTGACCCAGAGATGGGATAACTGGGAGGTGTTTCAAAAACTTCTATTCCATTTTCAGTCTCATGAGAAGGGTGAGACAATAGAGATGTTATAATTAATACCATTACCATCAGTAACCAACTATTTCCTAATTACAATACACTATAAGCATTTCTTGGCTTATCAGCTTTAGCCATACCATACAGTAAATACCTTAAAACCAATCATTTAAAATGTAAGTTCTACTTCAATGTATCTTTTATAGTTTTATTTATATAGTTTTTATAGTTTTATAGTTTTATTTCTCTAAAATATCTAATCTTATTTACAAAACCATCCTTTGAAACTTATTTCTAGTTCCATTTCTCTCTCAACAATGTTTATCTTGTTCCATGGCATTTCTAAGTTAACATTTCTTATCTCAAAAATTACTTACAGATACATACTGTGTGAGCCTTCTATCAGGCTTTAAGAATTTTCTATAAATCCATTTCCCACATCTTCCTACCCAAACCATCCTGGAATTTTGGGATTCAGTGATCTCTGCACACACTGGTCTTGTGCCAGCTTGGCACAGGATGTCCCAGGGATGCTTGGAGAGTCAGCAGGACAAACAAGTGACACTGTAGGTTTGATCAGCCCTTTTTTTGTACTTAGGGCCTGATTTCAAGCATGAAAAAAGAAGGAAAATTAAACCCAAATTGGCTTTTTGGAAGCTTGTGGTGTTGAAGGATGAGGAATAGCTGGCTCTGTAAACACAGGGATCCCAGGTGGGGAAGGAGGGGTGCAGCCTCAGCCTGATGGGGGTGAAGGAGGTGGTGGGAAGGTACTGGAAGTGCATGGGATGAGGGGAGGCACAGCAGGGTCAGTGTTTGCTCTCAGAGCTGGTTGTGAGGGGTGTCTCTGGCTGGGGCCAGGAGCCACTGGGAACAAAGAGATTCAGACTGTGCTTTTCCAGCCTTTTGGGGTATCCTTTTCAAGTTCCATTTAATCTGAAATACAAGTGGCACTAGCTGGGCTCCGCAGCCTGGATTTTTGGGAGGGCACAGCTGCTTCCTCTGCCCACACTTGGCAGGACTTCCAGGGTTTCCCAGAAATCCCCTTTGCTGGGTTTTCCAGCTGCTTATATTTCCATGGGATTTGCCCTTTAGGTCTCCCTGGAATTAGTCTGGCACAGTTTATTGTTTCAGGCAGCACACTGAATCTGATATGCCTTATTCCCTGATTGAGTTTGCCAGCTCCATTCCCCCCTCCCTGGCTGCTCCCAAAGCCTTAATTAGGAATTGTACCACTTTCAGTGCCCATTGTTCCAGCTGGCTGTTGGGAGCAGGTGCTTTACAGCTTCAGCTTGGGCTTGGCAGTGCTGGGATAAGAGTGGGACTCTATCTTAAGAGACTTTTCAGCCCAAACAATTCCACAATTTATCATATCAGTGGTGTGACCTGTATCAAAGCCAGGCTTTGAGGAGCTGCTGGGTCAGTTCTTAACATTCCCACTGGCTTTTGATACACTGTGTCTCAGCTAAACTTACACTGGTGGGAGGGAGAGGAGAAAAAAATCTGGGCATGTTACTGCCTCAGCAGAAATATTACTTGGTAGAAACTGAGGAAGATAAATACCTTCCAAATAATGTTTTACTAAACTGAAACTAAAGCCAGGCCCAGCCCTGGTCACACAGCAGCTCACAAACCTGCCATCCTTCTGGAGTTGAGAGAGGGCTGAGAGGACTGGCTCCTCCTGCACTAAATCCACTCTCAGATGCCAGCTCTGTGGGAAAAGCCCCGTGGCACTGGGCAGGTCCTGGCAGATCACTGGGCTCTGGGGTTTGGAAACAGGGCAGGGCTCTGCAAGTCCTGGCCAGGGCAGTGTTGGAGCTGTTGGAGGAGGGATGTGTGGCTGGGGTTCCTGGCACAGTTTCCAGGCACATGGGAAGAAGCAATTCCTGGCTGACAACGGATCTCTGATAATAATGTGTGATTTGGGAGGGTTTATTACACCCATCAGTGCCCCTGAACCCTCCCAGTGACACAGGGCTGGGGTGATTAAAACCTCTCAAGAAAGAGCACGGCCTGTGCCATCCCTGCAGAGCTGTGTGATCCATCTCATCTTTGTGAGAGCAGGAGGGAAGACAAGCTCAGAGGTGTTGCTGGCTGGAGTGGGATTTCTGATCCTGCTGGGAATCATCTGAACCTCGTGCCACTGTGCCTGAGAGCTGAACTCCAAAAGGAATGTGCTGGGGCTGGAATTAGTTGAGGTCTTGATGGAAAAATTTCTGCAAGGATGTGGCTTCTTCCAGGGCTATATCCTCAGAGTCAGCTTGTTGGGGAAGGAGGTGCCTGGATCTGCCTGGTTTGGGATGGTTTTAAGGCTTCATCCTCCCTCCCAGCTCCCTTGATGCATCCCTGCCCTTTAACAGCAAACCCTTGGATTTATTGCCTTGTGCTTTGAAGCGAGAGACCTTGACTGTGGGTTGCCCTGGGAGATCCAGCCCTGGCACAGCTCTGCATTCCCTCCCTGCCCTCCCCAGCCAGCTCATCTCCACCAGCACTACCTCCAAGGTCATCCAGGGAGGGGTTAAAATGCCCAAACACCCAAAACATCCCTCAAGGCAGCCCCAGGGGGTTGTTTGCTATGAGGGCTGTGCTGTGTGAGGGAGATAAATAAATTCTGCACTTTGTTCTGCAGTTTATAAAAGATTCATGGTGAGGCAGCCGACTAAAAAAAGCCTCTTGTGTTGTCTCTTCTGGTTTAGTTACCTAAATGACTTGGATAGAATATCCCAGCCGACCTACATTCCGACTCAGCAGGATGTGCTGCGGACCAGAGTGAAAACTACAGGAATTGTGGAGACTCACTTCACCTTCAAGGACCTGTATTTCAAGTGAGTGAGGGGCTCTGCCCGTGCCCTGCACTGGGGGCACATCCCACACTTGCTCCTGGTTTAACTGTCCTCCTTCCCTCCGTTATCCCTCTCACTGGAGAGACCAGTTTGACTTTGATTTGCCTTCTGTTCTTTTCAGCTGCTTTTATGTTGGAATCGCAGACACAGGTACTGACTGCTCGTTTCCAGGATCCAATCCCAAAAACAATACTAAAAGGACACTGACTGGAGTTTGAGTTTGAGTTTAACCCTTTCCTCGGAGCAGAGGAACCGAGCTGTGTCCGTAGCCAGGCTGTGGCTCCGGGATGCATGGTGTGCTCCATGTGCTCCTCTGGGAATTGCCAGCCTGTGCCTGGCACTGCAGGGGCCGGGACTTCCCTGTCCCCTCTGCTGATCCAGTCCCTGCCAGGCTGTGGATCCAGCCTGCTCCTGGCAGTGTCCCTTTACATGTCACTAACGAGCTTCCTCTAACCTCAGAGCGGCTCCCGACGCCTCCGTAGGCTGAGGCTGCATCCCTCCTCCTTCACCTGGATCCCTGTAGCTCCCTTTCCTGCTGCTTAGGAATTCCTTGCTTCAGATCCCACCTGTGCTCCTGACAAACAGCTGGAGCCCCACAGCATTCCTGTGCTGGAGGGTGTAGGACAGTGCAGTGGCTGTGGCTCACCCCCTTCCCTCTGTCTGTGCCAGTGGTTTGGAGTCTTTCCTGCTCACATTCCTAAAAATTGTGTGTTGGCTTATTTACAAATGGGCTGTGAAACACTTGGGTGGAGTTGCAGCAAAATCCATGTGGTGCTTCTAAAATCCAAGGGTTTTAACAGGATCCCAGGTTGGTTTGGATTGGATGGGACCTTAAATCCCATTCAGTCCCACCCCCCTGCCATGGGCAGGGACACCTTCAACTATCCCAGGTGGCTCCACAGCCTGTCCAACCTGGCCTCAGTCACTTCCAGGGATGGGGCAGCCCCAGCTGCTCTGGGCACCCTGTGCCAGGGCCTCCCCACCCTGACAGGGAAGGATTTATTCCCAATATCCCATCTAACCCTGCCCTCGGGCAGTGAGGAGCCATTCAACTTGTTCTGTCCCTCCAGGCCCTTGTCCCAAATCTCTCTCCAGCTCTCCTGGAGCCCCTTTAGGCACTGGAAAGAACTCTCAGGTCTTTCTGGAGCCTTCTCCTTCCCAGCTGTCCTGGATCCAGAGCAGAGGGGCTCCAGTCCTTGGAGTGTCTCCGTGGTCTCCTCTGGAGAAGAAAACTTTTGCACAGTTTTTGGGAGAACAGCATTTTGGCTTCCAAACTGTGCAGTTTAAGAACATTTTAAACAAAAATGCCAAAATACTCGGCATCATCAATTTATTTATGCAGCTTCTGGTCCATCCAGGGAATAACTTGTCTTCCCGTGGTGATGGATCAGGATTAGCATCTCCAGTGTGTTCTTTAATCATCTCCACCCTCCTTCCTGATCCTGCCTAGAGCCATTGATCATGTGCAGGGCCCCAGACACACGAGGTGCTGTTCCAGAGGGATTTGCTCCACAAAGGGAAGCATTAATCCATCAGAAACCCTGGTGCTGCCAGCTCTGCCATGATATTCCATCTCAGACATTAATAACGGGTTGGGGAAGCCGCAGTGACTGGAATGGGGATGAGCTGAGGTGTCAGGGATGCTCTTCCTTCAGGAATCTCTCTGTGCTAATGGCAAATGATTCAAGCCATGGAAATATCCTGGATTCTTGCAGAGATTTCTATCTTTCCTTTGAGACCAGAGGGTTAAATAGAAGGTGGGAGATAGTTTGGGATCATTAAATCCCCCCCTGAACAGCTCCTTGTCTGCTCTGGGAACAAATCAATATCTATGACTTAATAACTCAGATATTAACTTGATTTAATTAAATCCCAATCCTGGGCTCTCATCAAAATATTTGGATGAGCAGGGGCGCTGGAACTACCTGTGACACAAATTCCTATTTAATTAGAAATTAATTCAATTTTTACAGAAATTCCATAAGCAACTGCTCAGCCTTTAACCTCCAGTACCTCAGATTATTTTTAACAAATGAAATTATTTCTTAACCCCCTTAATCTCCTCCTGGGTCCCAGCAGGAGCTTGCAGGTACTGTGTTCCCAATAATCCATTTCCCTGGAGGTGCTGTGAGAAAGTGTTTGGAGTCCAGTCAAGCAAATGAGTTGTTGCTAAGGAAGTAGGAAAGAGAACAAAATCACCAGAGCTCTGGATGGTGACTTCCAGTTCTTCCTGCTGAAAACCAGACCATGGAATGGTTTGGCTTGGAAGGGATATGAAATCCCATCCAGGGACAGCTGGAACCAGACAGGCAGGGACACTTTCCACTAGCCCAGGTTGCTGCAAGCTCTATCCACCCTAGCTTGAAAGAAAATAGAGAATGCTGATTTAAAATGCCCTCTCCTAAGAAGGGAATTTTAAAACCCCCTCTCCTGAGGGAAGCTCCCGAAACCCTGCGTGTTCCCAACCCCTGCTCAGCCTCCCCATCCTTGGGGCACCCCGGGGCCGGGCAGGAGGGCTGTGCCCAGCTGCTGAGCCACCTCTCCTGCCTCTGCCAGGATGTTCGACGTGGGCGGGCAGCGCTCGGAGCGCAAGAAGTGGATCCACTGCTTCGAGGGGGTGACAGCCATCATCTTCTGCGTGGCCCTGAGTGACTACGACCTGGTGCTGGCTGAGGACGAGGAGATGGTGCGTGTTGTGGGATTTGTGGCTGCATGGAAGGGAGCTGGGAGCATCCCAGCTCCATCCTGCACCAGGCTGGAATGTTCCTGGTGTACTCCTGTTAAATTGTCTGAGAGCTGCAAGGGTGAGCACTCTTGGGATAAGCCAGTGGAATCTTGCCCCACAAAGTGATAAATACAACCCACCCATGAGGTTTTCCACCTTCCTGGTTGTTAGGAGGTGCCTGGAGTTGTTCTCATGCCTTGTTCTCTACATGTGAGTCACTCCAGGAAGGAACAAGAGGAGATGAACTGTCCCTCTGTGCTCTCCCTGGGGCAATGGCAGTGAGGATGTGGTGGTGACACCTTAATTTTGAGTCTGGCCTGTGCAGCAGTGTTAGGAGTGTGCTTTCTGTTGACAGAGTGGCAAAATTATCTTTTGTCTTTTTAAAAAGGAAAGAAGCTTAGAAGTTTCTCTTATCAATTAGGTGAAAAGCTACTTCATAAAACCTTAGAAACTTCACTCTAAACTTAAGGGTAGCTAATTAGATAAGAGCTAAAAAGTCTCACTTAGGCAATTTACTAGAAAAAAAATGTGAACAAAGAAAGTAATTGCTTTTGTGAAGTGTTTTACCAAGAGCAAGACTTCTTGCACCTAACTCGGCTTTTTCTGTTTGTTATTTTGCCTTTTATTAAACCTTTTTGTTTCCAACACTGCATCAAAAGCCATCCTGCTGATTTTTATGCCTCCAAAAGTAGCTAAGCTATTTTAAGTGTATTATATTTCTCTGAAAGCTTATTAGACCTAACTAAAAAAAAAAAACCAAATACAGCAGGGCCTCTGTCCCCCATCCCACCCTTCCCTAATGTCTCCCCCATTGGATTTCCTTTTCCAGAACCGGATGCATGAGAGTATGAAACTGTTTGACAGCATCTGTAACAACAAATGGTTCACAGACACCTCCATCATCCTCTTCCTGAACAAGAAAGACCTGTTTGAGGAGAAGATTAAGAAGAGCCCACTAACGATCTGCTACCCAGAGTACACAGGTAGGCTGGGAGCACTGGGATCGTGGGATCATCTGTGTCACTGGGCCAGCAGTGAGTGACTCAGAGCCTTGCACAACCCAAAATCAGTTACAAACTTTCCCCCCAATTCCTTCCCTGTGCTTCCTGGACGGTTCTGGCCTGTTCAGTTGGCTGGTAGCTTGTTTTCTTGGAAGAGCTGTGGTTGGGAACAACCGTTGTCCTTCCCTGGAATAAAGTGTTGCGCTCCAACAAATCAAGGTCGCTTCCCCGTTTCCACACCTAACTGGGACAATAATTCCGTTTAAATTCAATTTTAGAGGCTGTGGAATTTAACCACGTCTTGCTCTGGCTCCTGTCCATCCTGGAGTGTCCGTGTTCAGCGTGGATTGTTCCAGAACCCATCCCTACTGTGGTTCCACACAGGTGGAAGGTTTTACCTGGGCACTGCTCAAGGCATTTACATATTTAAAAAATCCTTCAAATCTCTTCAAACTTGTTGATTTCTGTGATTCCCAGAGAAGCTATGGATTCCCTGTCCCTAGAAGTGCTTGAGGGTAGGCTTGAGGCTAGGCTGGACAGGGATTGGAGCAACCTGGTGTAGTGCAAGGTGTCCCTCTTCCTGGCAGGGGGTGGAACGAGATGGGATTGAAGGTCCCTTCCAGCCCATGACTCCCATGATTTGTTACTCTCTGTGGAGCCTGGCTGTCCCAGCACATAGCGATCCCTGGATCCCATGTCCAAAGTCAGTGCCCAGAGAATAGACTTCAGGTATCCCAGAAGGAGTTAATGGTGGATTTGGATTTGTAGCTGGATAAGGCAGATGGTTGCAAGCAGCTTAATATGGACTTAAAAGCTCCCGTGAGCCGGTGGGCAAAGCCAGGGATCTTCTCCTTTGCAGGCTCCAACACGTATGAGGAGGCAGCTGCCTACATCCAGTGCCAGTTTGAAGATCTGAACCGGAGGAAGGACACCAAGGAGATCTACACCCACTTCACCTGCGCCACCGACACCAAGAACGTCCAGTTCGTCTTCGACGCCGTCACCGACGTCATCATCAAGAACAACCTCAAGGAGTGTGGGCTCTACTGAGAGGTAAATGCAGCTCCGGGCGTCCCGCTGGGAACAGCTCTCCCTGCTCCCTTCTACATTCCTGGTTTCCTTCCCAGTGTTTCTGCCTGGTGAGCCCCGGCCTCTTGCTGCCTCGTGGGGACAGCGACGAGCATGAGCCAGGAGCAGAGAACATGTGGAATCCTGGAATTCTTTAGCACAATCTTCTGTCTTAGGGACCTTTTATTGCTGTGGGATGTGGAATTAGGGCACAGTGAAGCCACGTAGTGGGAGTAGATCCTCCTGGCATCGTTGGACGGCGTGATCTCCGGGATGTGCCGTGGATTCCAGCTGGATTCCAGACCTTGGATATGTAGCTTTCTCTCTTCCTTTGGTTAACAAGCCACCACTAGTCTGTTTTTAAGGTTATTTTTTTTTTTTCCATCGAGAAAACTATAACTTTACTAAACTTTATTTCTTTATTTGCAAACCTTGTTTTAAAAATAATAATAATTAAAAAAAGCAACAAAAAAAAAAATATCACTTAACTATGCACATGTGAGCAGATCCTGCAGAAAATATTCCTCTTAGCAGGAATTCCTTGTTTTTAACACTTGCTATGGCCAGGATTTAATATTTCTGCAGCTACTAAGGGATCCTTAGAGCTTTGGCTTTTTTTCCATGTGTGATTTGTTACCATTCTGCTCCCCCCAGGCTTTGGGAAAGGCTCCTGCAGCAGAAGGAGGGTTTAGGTTCTGTTGGGGGTTTCAGCCCAGTTTTGTGCCAGTATGGGAAGGGATTTGTGCTCAGCGTAATCCTAGCTCCGTGGGGAGAGGAGCTGAGCCCTCACTGGGGGGAAGACTGCTGCTTCCCAGCTCCCAAACCACTGATTCCTGTGCATTTTTTGGGATGAGAACGGTGCATTATTCTGTGCTGCCTTTCCCATGGCCCTCCCTGCCCAGCCCTGTCTTGAGCATGCCTTTACTTTGTCTGTGTGGTGCCAAATCCCCGTTTCCCTCTAGTGCCATCCCTAACCAGTCCTACATTCCTTTGCTGATCCATGATTGCATCCAGACTCCTCCCAGTTTGTCATGTGTACAGTTGGATCTGTTAGACTTGTTGGCAGTATTAAAATGGTGAGTAAAATTGTAGCCTTTTCTCCACTTTATTCTTCCCTTTTCCAGGAGTGTTCCCAGCTTTTCTGCTTTGCTGGAGAAGGAAAGGAAGAGCTTTGATGGGACCTGGGTGGAATTATCTGGACAGGGAGGTTCCTTGTGCTTTATCACTCACCACTGGTGGTGTTGTTCTGCTCCCAAAGAGTCGAGTTGTGCTGGCACAGTTGGAACATGCCAGGAATCCCATTGCCCATGGGATTATTGGCAGATGGATAATTACTGTTCATTTGTAGCCCAAATCTTACTGGCTGCTGTGACCCCCTTGGGAATTCTGCTCTGGGCACTTCTGCAGGATGGAAATGGGACTGTTCTCAGAACACTTGCTTAGAAATCCAGGATAAATTCCTCAGGGAGGCTGGTGTGTGCTGGCAGGGGGAGCCCTGAGGGAGATTCCCTGTTCTGGAATCTTTTCCAAGCTGTCTGGAGCTGTGTCTGTTTGACAATTCCCTTCCAGCTATCCTACATGGGATAACTCATCCTTTAAAATCATCCAGGAGCTTCATCTCATCCAGGGGTACTAGCCAGGAAGTTTTTGGCATGGTGACCCCCATCCCACCCCCCAGGAGCCCAGCAGTGGCCATGGGGTGATCCAGGTGAGATCCAGAGATCCACACACCCCAGAATGGATGCAAAGCAGGTGAAATATCCCTTGGTCCAAGTTCTGGGACACAGGAATGGAGCAAAGTGGAAGTGGGAGAAAGGAAGAACATCCACATCATGCATATTCCTTTATTGTGTTTTCCTACAGTTAAATGAAGCTGGATGGGAGATCTCTGCAGGAAACAGGGAGAGGATGGATACAGGGCTCATCTATGGATTATTTACAAACAGACAGAGCAAATGCAGCTCTAAGTAGCAGAATGAAAATCTTTCAAGTAACCATTTCCTCTTTATCCAGCCTGTTGCTGGGCTGGAGTTGGGATTCCCTTCCCCAGCCCCTCCTGCCTGAGAAATTTCCTCCATTTAGGGCCCAAAACAACCCCACAAACCCCTGATTTGTCCTGCCCAAGGGCTGAGGTTGGTTCCCAGGAAAGACTGAGGGACTGAGGTTGGCTCCCAGGAAAGACTGAGGGACTGAGGTTGGCTCTCAGGAGGACTTGGGGGTAACACAGTCTCCACCTTTCCCAGAAATTCCATCCAGGATTAATCCACCTTCAATCAAGGGCAGGAATGGGCTGCAGAGGGATGGGCAAGGGGGCCATGTCTATCCTACCTCCCAAATTCCCTCAGCATTCCCATTCCTGCTGTGCTCTCTGGTGTCAAACCTCCTGTAAAACACTGAGAACAGGGGTTCTTCCTTGGAAAAAAAAAAAGAGGAAATGGCCATGAAAGGGAGCAGGAAGTTGAGCTTCAGCCCCTTCCAGGTTTGGGTTTGGAAGGAGGAGGATTTGGGCAGGTCATAGAAAAAGTGGGAGCGAGTGACGTGTGGTGAGGGTTGGTTCTTCCTTTGGCTCTGCTCAGCAGAACAGTGAGATGGGAATGTTTTCTTCTTCTGGGAGGGAGGGAGAGAGAACAGAGAGTTAAACACACCCAGGAAAGGGCTTAGAGGAGCAATTTTATGGAAACAAGGGAAAAACTCAGGTGAGGTTCAGGGACATGTGTCACTTCATCCCTTTGCCTTCCTCTGTGGTGATGAGGATGGAGCATTCCCTCCCTCCCCACCTTCCAAGTGTCACCTTCTGGTGCCTCCTGCCTTCAGGGAACCTGCTTGAGGTTTTTTTTTTTTTTTATTGCTTTGGTTTCTTTTCGTAGCTTTTTCCTGCTTTTTTGTTAATATTTAAGGATAAGGGAAGCACCAGAGGTTCCCTGAAAAGCAAAGTGCCAGAGCCAGTGGCTGGGAGCTGCTTAGAAAGAGGGGAGAGAGGATGGAATTCCTGCTGCTGCTCAGAATTAGTGCAAGATTTAGGATGATAAACCCTAATTAGGGTGATAAACCCTAATTAAAGTTTTAGGATGAGCTAAAAGGCTGGGAGCAGCAGAGATATGTGCCTTGGGATATTCCCATCCACTGAGGCTGGGCTGGAATCACAACAGGAGAGCAATAAAATTATTCCCTTTAGCTCAGGTGGAAGATTTGGGAATCTGTTTTCATCACTCCATGTGCAAGGGTAGGAATTGTCTGTCTGAGCCCACCCCACTGTGGGATGGGACTGAATCCCATGGGAGCTCAGCACAGGGATGTGACCATGTCCTGGGCTAATGGGACCCCAGATTTCCCCCTCCCCACTGCTCCCACTCCATCCTCCCCTACTCCTAGGATTTCCAGGACTTGATGGGCAAAACCAGGGGGACCTACATCCCACCACCCCACAAAGCAGGATGGAGCCAGCTCTGATCATCCTTATCCCCCTCCCAGCCCTTTTCTGGGGGATGGAGCCAGCTCTGATCATCCTCATCCCCAGCTCTTCTTTTTGGGATGATGCTGACTCTGCTCATCCTTATTTCCAGCCCCTTCTGCAGCCTTTTACTGGGCGGGATGGAGCTGGCTCTGCTTTTCTTCATCCCCTTCTCTTTTCCCCAGCCCTTTTTTGGGGATTGAGCTGGTTCTGATCTGCATCCCCTACTCCAGCCCTTTTTTGGGGATTGAGCTGGTTCTGATCTGCATCCCCTACTCCAGCCCTTACTTTTGGGGATGGAGCTGGTTCTGATGATCCCCCTCCTTTTCCTTCTTCCCCAGCCCTTTTTGGGGGATGGAGCCAACTCTGCTCTTTCTCATCCCTGTCCTTCTTTCCCAGCCCTTTATGGGAGGGATCCAGGTTTGATCATTTTCAAATCCCTCCCCTTCCCCAGCTTTTTTTTTTTTTTTTTTTGTGATGGAGCCAACTCTGCTTTTCCTTCTCCCCTTCCCGAGCTTTTTCTGGAATGGAAACAACTCTGATCAGCCTTACCCCTTCCCCAGCCCTTTTTCTGGGATGGGTCTGGCTCTGCTCTTCCTCACCTCCCTCTCCTTCCCCAGTCTTTTCTGGGATGGAGCCAACTCTGGTCATTCTCATCCCCATCCCCTTCCCCAGCCCTTTTTTCAGAGATCCAGCTCTGATCATCTTTATCCTCCTCTCCTTTCCCAGCCCTTTTTGGGATGGAGCCAATAGTGATCATCCTCTTCTTCATGCCCCTTCCCTTTCCCAGCCCTTTTTGGGATGGAGCTGGCTCTGCTCATCCTCCTCCCCTTCCCCAGCTCTTTTTCTAGGGTGGAGCCAGCTCTGCTCTACCTCATCCCCTTCCCCAGCCTTTTTTGGGATGGATCCAGCTCTCGCCACCCTCCTGCCCTCTCCTGTCCCTATTTTCTGGCCCCAGCCTCTCCCATACCTGCTGGTGCTCAGAAGAGGCCGCAGTCCTTGAGGTTCTCTTTGATGATCACGTCTGTGACGGCGTCGAAGACGAACTTGACGTTCTGTGTGTCTGTGGCACAGGTCATGTGGCTGTAGATCTCCTTCACGTCCTTCCGCATGTTGAGATCCAGGAACTGGGTCTTGATGTAATTCCCTGCGTCCTCAAATGTGTTTGGACCTGCAGAGGGGGGGAATGCTTCCAAGCTGCTCCCATGGGGGTGGGTGTTGGAGGAAAAGGGTGGAGTGCTGACCATGTGTGTAGCACAGAACTCCTTTTTACCCCATTTCTGTTCCTCCAAACACCTTCCTGAGGCCACATCCATCCTCTCCTCAGCTCCAGCCTCCCAGGATTTGACTCACCACCTCACAGAGCAGGATGGAGCTGCTTCTGCTCATCCTCATCCCCTTCCCCAGCCTTTTTTTGGGATAGAGCCAGTTCTCATCATCCTCATCTCCCTTCCCCAGCCCTATCACAACATATCCCAAAACAGAGTTGCTGCATCTTTGCTGGGACCACACAACTCCCCAGCCCCTGGTTTGGGGGGTCTCAAGGAGGAGGGGTAAGGCTGGGAAGGGTCTGGACTCACCATCATACTCTGGGAAGCAGATGCTGAGATGGACTTTCTTGATCTTTTCCTCAAAAGGGACAAGGATGAGGGACACACACACCTGCTCCTGACACCCCCCATGCGATGGTTCTGGTGCCACATCCTTGGGGGACAGGAATCACTGTCTCTGGGAGGGTATTGGTGCTCCCTCGAGTGTCAGGGTCATCCCAAAATCCATCCCCACCATCAGGGCTGCGGGGAATCATGGAGGAGTGATCATGGAGGTGGGGGAGGCTCCTACCCACCTGAAATTCAGGTCTTTGACAGAGAACTTGGTCTCGATGATCCCTGTGGTCTTCACTCGGGATCGCAACACATCCTGCTCGTTGGGGAGGTAGTTGGGGGCTGTGATCCTGTCCAGCTGGTTCAGGTAACTGGGGGAACAGGAAGGGATGTGACCTGCTGCCCATGTTTCACCCTTTTTGGGGATGGTTGTGGGACTGAGCTCTGCCTTGGGACTCCAGGGCAGTGACATCCCTGGGGAGCTCAGGGACATCAGGGGTGGTGGGGCTGCAGGTCAGCGGCACTTTTGGGATGGGGATGGCACTGGTGGGATGGACAATGACACCAGTGAGATGGAGGATGTAGGACAGCTCTGATGGATTGAGGATGGCAGTTCTGGGATGGGGGATAGCACTGATGGGATGGGGAAGGGCACTGGTAGGATGGGGGGATGACACTGGTGGGATGGAGAACAGTACTGGTGGGATTGGGGAATGGTACTGGTGGGATGGATGGGTGACACGAGTGGGATGGAGGATGACACTGGTGGGATGAAGAATGGCAGATTCTGGGTACTCCCAGGAGCAGGGAGGAGATGGATTTTGCCAGGCTGGGTTGGAGCTGGCCATGAGCTGTCAGGGGGTCCCCAGGCCGGTCCCTGTTGTGCCCGCCGCGTCCCCACTCACTACGCGGCTGAGTCGTTGAGCTGATACTCGGCAGCACGGTCAAAACACGCCTGAACCCCCCCGTCCTTCCACAGCTTCTTGATGCAGGCCACCAGCTCGGGGGGCATCGTGCCCTCCTCGATGGAGTCAGCCAGGTTGAAGAGCAGCCGGCCTTCATCCTGCGAGAGGGACCTTCGTCACCAACCCTCCCGTGGCCCCTGTCCCCCGCAAAGTGTCCTCAGGACTGGGGGAACAACATGGGGCTGCTGTGGACCCTGGTTCTGGGGGCTGCCCTGGCCCCACGTCATGGGGTTTGGGGGGACAGGGACACCACCCGGACTGACCGCGCAGGAGGACTCGGCATAGTCAATGCCCAGCGTAGACATGGCGCGGATGATGGCCAGGATGGACTGCAGGATGTTCCCGTAGATAATGGACTTGAACTCCATGCACTCCTCCTCCGTGTAACCGTCCTGGTGGATGATCCTGGCAGGCACAGTGGCCTCAGCGCCAAGCCAGGACATCCCCTCTGGGGTGGGAATCACCACCCCACATTGGGAATCACAGGTGCCACCACCAGGTGACATGGGGGGGTGACTGGGGATCCAGCCACCCCATGTCCAAGAGCTGGTGGCTCATGCTTGTGGCCTCCCCCTCCCCAGTCTGACTCAGGCCATACTCACTTCATCTGCTTCACGATGGTGCTCTTCCCTGACTCTCCAGCCCCTGGAAAAGGGTGGGAGGGACGCCTTAGTGCCCATCAGGGCCTGTTGCCACAGTGATGGGCCCCCCATGGGGACCAAAGCCACTGTCCCACACCATCCCCTGCCTAGACACCCAGCCTGGCCTTTTCCCACCACAGCCATCGTCCCCACACTCCTGTCACCCCTTGCACCCTGTGTGGGACTACAGCTCGAGGACCCCGAGGGTGGTGGGAACCCCCTGGGCGCAGATCCCCCAGGTCCCACACGTCCCGCCCACCGTGGGCAGTGGCCGGCGATGCCTTTGGGGCTGTAAGCAGCTTAGGGCAGCACAGGAAGCTGATTAGAATTAGGGTGTTAATCGCCTTGACCCCAGCCCCCCCACCTGGATAAGGCCCCAGTGCTGGCCCCTGCCCCATGGAGTCACCCCCTGCCCTAGGAGTCACGTCCTAGTCCCGTGGGGTGCAGAGGGACCCCCAAGGAACCATCTCCTCCTCCTGCCTGGCACACACCAGCAGGTTTTGGGGTGCTGGTGGCAGAAGGTCCCCAGGTTCTCGCTGGGGATGTGTCCTGGGTCCCACCAAGGTGTGGCGCATCCTCGTTGGGACCCAGGGTCTTGGCCCCTTCCCCATCCCCCCACTGTCCCCTACATGCCTGCCGTCCCCCAGAGCCCATGCCACACCCAGCCCTTGCCAGGGATAACGTCCTGGTGGCAGGACAGCCTCTCCAGGCTGATGGTGGCTTGTCCAAGGGCTACCAGAGCCAGGCTAGGAGGAGCCCAGGGGGTCATGGGTTCCCTGTCCCCCTGCCCATCCCCACATCCCCTCAGCCTCAACGGAGTGGAAACAGGGACCTGTCCAGGGGACATCCCCTCCAGCCTTACCAAGCAGCAGCAACTTGACTGTCTTGGCCTCCTTATCCGCATCCTCCTGGAGCTTCTTCTCCAGCTCCTTGGACCTCTTGGCCATCTCCTTGTCCTCGGCACTGGCCCCGCTCCCCATGGCTGCGTCCTCCTCCTCCTCCAATAACTCCACAAGCTCCTCTAGGTCCCCAGGCTTTTCCAGCTCTTCAAGGAGATAGCACGCACACCTCGGGAACGAGGTGGGCACTGGGAGATGAACCAGAAATTCAAAAAAAGGCGAGCCAGGTACCCCACACCCTGATGTTGGGGTGCCCCAAGCTAGCAGCACTCTTCGGTGGGTCCTCGCTGCTGGCTGCCCCCCGCTCTCTCCCTTAATTCCCCATGGATAACCTGATTTTTTTTGACTGTGGGATTTGGGGACTTTTTATCTTGCCATGTGACCCAGGAAATCCAATTAGCCCAAGATGGCAAAGATTAGGGCTCAGGGAGAAAAAAAAAAGACGGAGCATCTCAGGGAGGTGGGCAGGGGGCTTTACATAAGGGGGGCATCAGCGTGACACCCCCTGCCCGCGGTGTCTTGGGAAGTGAGGATCATTTTGGGGGTCCCTCCTGTCTGTGGGATGTGACCCCACTTTTGGGGGGCATTGAGGAGGGGATCAGCCCCTGCCTGCGTGCGTCCCCCACCCCTGGGTGCTCCAGAGCAGTGGCAGCTGACTGCGTGGTGACAGGGGGACAGGGTGGTGGCAGGGGGGTGATGGCGGGGGACTGTGGCACTGGGGGATTCCTCCTGCAGGGAAAAGGGAGCTAATTACCCCGGGGTGGGTAACGAGGCCCCCTAATCCTGCCCCGCTGGGTGCCGCCCTCCCGCTGCCTAAGCTCTTTAATGGGATCGTGGCTCAGCCTTCCTCCTCCTCCTCCTCTTCCCGGGCTCAGCACCCCCCTCGCAGCCCATCCCCCAGCCCAGCAGGTCCCCCCAAACCCTGGGGGACAGGTGGGTGCCTCCCCCTTTCTCCTGCGAGGCTGGCTTTAGGTGGGCACCGCAGGGGGAGACCCCGCCCCGGGGTGGGCTTTGGGACCCCCACAAGTCCTGCAGGTCCCCGATGTTTGGGTTTAAGGTGTCCTAAATCCCTGCACTTCACAGGGCCACTGGGGGCTCCATGTCCCCGCACCGGTGTCCCCGCGTCCCACCGGGCGCATATTCGCTGCCAGCGCCGTTGCTTGGGGACACTCTGTTCCCGCTGTCCCCGCGGACACAAAGCCCTTTCTGAGCCTCTAATGAACTCGGCGCTAATGAGGGGGGTCCAATTAAAATACCAGACACCACCCCCCCTCCCCGCGGTGCGCGGACAGTGCTGGGCAGGGGACATGACTCAGGCTGGGGGTCCCCACTGTCCCCCGTGGCTGTTGTGCCCTCCCAGCCCGGCACAGCGGTGGCCCTGGTGGGTGGTGTCACCTCGCTGTCTCCTCACCCCCTCGACAAGGGGTGGGGGGCACAGAGGGGGGTGGGTGACATTCCCTCCGCTCTAACAGCGGCTAAAAATACCCCCCCGCGCCGCTGGCAGCTTAGGGGACACTCGGGGCGCTCGGAGGGGACACAGCCCGACAGCCACCCGGAGCCACCCCGGCACCGGGAGCCCCGGCCCAGGTAGGGACACGCGGGGACCGAGGCAAGGGGCACAGGTGACACCCCTGTGAGCTGGGGGACTTGGGGGGGCATCCTTGGGGACATTCCTTGGGGGGGCTCAGGGCAGCCCCAGCAGGGTGTGAGCAGGGGCGTGCTGCAGAGTGCCAGTCCTTCTTTTGGGGTGCGGTACGTATCTGGGCTGGGGGTGTGGATGGAGGCGATGCCCCGTTTTGGGGGGTACTGGCTGATTTGGGAGGTGCCCGGTGCCTTTGGGGGTACAGTGTTTAACGGGGGGGTGGTGACTGTCTGTGTTGGGGTGCCCATCCCGGGGGTGACGGTGCCCGTTGGGGGGGCACACGGATTCCCACTGGGATGGGGCAGTCTCTGGATGGGGAAGAACAACACCCTGTCTTTTTGGGGAGCAATGCCTGTCGGGGGGTGGGCAGTGTCCATACTGGGGGGGCATAACGTCCACCTCGGGGGGAGGGGGGTTACTCTATTTTGGAAGCATCGCTGTCACTTTGGGGGGATCCAGTCCCATCTCTCGCGGGGGTACGATGCCCGCTCGGGGGGAACGTTAGGGCTGAACCGGGGGGTAACGACTGTCCCCGAGGAGGGGCTTGGGGGTGTCCCGGGGGTCCCACAGAGGTACAGAGCCGGCGGGAGTGGCTGTCCCGGCTGTCCCGGGGAACGCAGGGCTGTCCGGCCCGGGGGGTTACACGTCTGTCCCGGTGTGTCACAGCTGACCCCACAGGGGCACAGGGCGCTCCTCCGGGGGTGTCACGTTTGTCCGGGGGGGTACAGGGCTGTCCGTGAGGGGGGTCACGGCTGGCCCGGGGCTGTCACAGCCCCGCTCCCCCGCAGCTCACAGCTCCATCCCGGGTCTTGCTCCCCCCCACCCTCCAGCGCCGCAGCCACCTCCTTCCTCCTCCTCCTCCTCCTCGCCACATCCTCCGCCCGCCCCATCCTCTTCCTCGTGCCGGTTTCCGGCCGGGCCCCGCCGGGGACTTTGGTCCATTCCCGGGTTCCTGCATCAATCATCAACCAGGGGAGGGAGCGGCCGCTGCGGCCCCGCCGCCGTAAGAGTCCCCCGGGCGCCCCCCGTCACCCCCCGCCCCCATCACCATCATCACCATCATCACCACCATCACCGCCAGCATCAGCCCCTCCGCTCCTCCCCGGCCCCCCTGGAGCCGCCATGTCCTCTGCCCCCCCGGCCAAGTGTTCCTTCAAGAATCCTCTGCCCCCCCGGCCAAGTGGTCCTTCAAGAAGCGGGGTAGCCTGCAGACCCCCAGCCCCGCAGGTGAGACCCCCCCCCCAATACCCCCCACCCCCCGAGGGGACAGCCACGGGGACAGCCAGGCCACCCCAGCGCGGGGGGCGCGATGCTGCGAGGAGGGGGGATCACTTTGGTGAGAGCGGAGGAAGAGGAGGGGGAGGAGGAAGAGGGGGAGCGCTGGGATGCGGGGCGGGGGGGCGGACCCGGTTTAGGGGGGGCTCCGCGGGGGAGACCTCGGGCACGTGGGGGGCTGCTGGCACGGGGTGGCGGTGGCACTGGGTGGGCGAGGTGGCGCTTTGTGGTTGGCACCCGGCTGGCACTGTTGAGAGAGGGTCTCAGGGTGTCACTGGGGCTGTTCCCACACGTGGGTGGCACACGTGTGTTCTGGGTGGATGGCAAATGGTGCTGACACAGGGTGAGTGTGGTGACATCACCGGGGTGAGGTGGCACTTCGGGGTTGTCACCTGGCTGGTATTTCTGGGGGGTCCAGGGGCATTACGGGGGCTGCCCCTGGCTCTTGTGACCCACATTTGTCCTGGGTGGGTGGCACAGGGTGTCCTGCATGGTGGTACGAGGTGGGCGAGGTGGCGCCTTGGGGTTGTCATCTGTCTGGCACCCGCGTTGGGGGGGATCTCGGAGTGCCACCAGGGCCACCACCTGTCACACGTGGGCAGCACAGGATATATCCCGGGGGCACAGGGCACCCTGGGTCTCACTGTGCCCCAGATGAGACACCACCAGCACATCAGATGACACCAGTGCCATCCCTGCCCGGGGTGACACAGCCCAGCCCCCCCATTCCCACTGGGGTGATGCAGGGAGCAAATGGGGTTCCTGGAAGCTCCTGTTTGAGGGTCAGGGGACCTGGATCTTCCCCCAGGCTGTGCTGGGTGGAGGGGCTCTTACTGGTGGACCCAGTTTAACCAGTTGGACCCGATTTCCAGTGCCCCCCGGCAGGTGTGTGGTGGGTTGGGGGGTGCAGAGGAGGGTGTTGGCATTGGGGTGGCACTGGGCATCCCCCAGCCCCATGGCCCCAGTGCTGGTGGGAGCAGGGGGTGTGGGGCAATGGGGTGGGTTTGGAGGCCTGCCCCCAGTGTGGGGGTGTGCCCCGCTGTGCTGGGAAGGATGGGATGGGGGGGCAGTGAGGCAGCACTGGCAGGGACCCCAGAGTTGTGGCCCCCATGCCATGGGGGTCTTGCAGCCCAGCCCTGAGCCCCTCAGTCACTGTTGGCTTCTACAGCCCCCAGTGGAGCCAGCAGCCCTCCCAGTGCCCCAGGGGGATTAGAGAGGGGTGGCCCTCTTGCCCTTCAGCTGCCTCGGTTTCCCTATCATCCCCATTGGGAAGAGCATTCCAGTTCCATGGTGGGGGGGGGCTGTGGAGGGGCCAATTAACCCCTTCCTGCCCAGGTGGGGGTCCAGACCCCCCAGCTGAGGTTGTCCCACTCCCTGCAGAGCTGCGGGGGGGGCCAGGGGCCCGACCCCTGCAGTCAGCCTGGTCCCTGCCCGGAACCCCCCATAGCCTGAAGCATTTCCCAGTGGATCTGCGCACGTCCATGGATGGCAAATACAAGGAGATTGCTGAGGTGGGTCTGGGGCACAGAGTTTGGCAGGCCTAGGAGGGTGAGCATGTGTTGGGGGAGTGGGGGGGTCTCCCCTCGATCTTTCCTCCCCTCCTATCCTCCCCAAACCCTCCTCCCTTCCCAGTTCTTCAGCTCTGAGTGTGGGAACCCCTGTGAGCCTTTCTCTGCCAAGCCAGGGGTTGAGGTTCATGGCAGGGCTGAGGCTGCACCCAGGTCTGCTCTGGGTACAACTCATGGCAGGGCTGCTCTGGGCACAGCTCATGGCAGGGCTGCTCTGGGCACAGCTCAGGGTACTCTGGGCACAGCACAGGGCTGCTCTGGGCACAGCTCAGGGCTGCTCTGGGTACAACTCATCGCAGGTCTGCTCTGGGTACAGCTCAGGGTGTTCTGGGCACAGCTCAGAGTACTCTGAGCACAGCTCATGGCAGGGCTGCTCTGGGCACAGATCAGGGCTGCTCTGGACACAGCTCATGGCAGGACTGCTTTGGGCACAGCTCAGGGTGTTCTGGGCACAGCTCAGGGTACTCTGGGCACAGCTCATGTCAGGACTGCTTTGGGCACAGCTCATGGCAGGGCTGCTCTGGGCACAGCTCAGGGTGCTCTGGGCACAGCTCAGGGTGCTCTGGGCTCAGCTCAGGGCTGCTCTGGGTACAGCTCATGGCAGGGCTGCTCTGGGCACAGCTCAGGGCTGCTCTGGGCACAGCTCAGGGCTGCTCTGGGCTCAGCTCAGGGTGCTCTGGGCACAGCTCAGGGCTGCTCTGGGCACAGCTCAGGGCTGCTCTGGGTACAGCTCATGGCTGCTCTGGGCACAGCTCAGGGTGCTCTGGGCACAGCTCACAGCAGGGCTGCTCTGGCAGGAGCTGTTTTGCCGCTCGCTGGCCGAGAACGAGATGCGCACGGCTCCCTACGAGTTCCCCGAGGAGAGCCCCATCGAGCAGCTGGAGGAGCGGCGCCAGCGCCTGGAGCGCCAGATCAGCCAGGATGTCAAGTAAGCCTGGGGGGTTCCCCGGTATGTCCCACCCCAAATCGCTGGAAGGGAGCCCTGCATGGGGCCAGGCCACCTCCCTGCCCCAAGAGGCTGTCTCTGTGCCAGCTCTGTGTGCCCTCTCCCGTGGGTGTCGCACTTGGTGTCCCCTTTGCAGTGAGTTTTTGGCTGGTTTCTGTCTGGTTTCTGTTGTTTTGGCATTAACGGGGTGTTTTCTCTCCCCGGCCCCCCCATTTCTCTCCCCCTCGTCCCCCCGGCTGTCCCCCCCCTCCACCGCCGCCTCCTTGTCCCCAGACTTGAGCCCGACATTTTGCTCAGAGCCAAACAGGACTTCCTGAAAATTGACAGTGCTGCGGACTTACAGTGAGTGTCCGGCTCGGTGTCACCGGCCGGGGCCACGGGGGGGATCGGGGACCCAGCTGGCCCCGCTCTGACCCAGCACACCCAAGCATGGAGCCAAGAGGTCCCTCCCAGCCACTCTTACTGACACTGAATGCACCTGGGGAGGGGGGTTGGGTGAGCTGGGGGTCCCAGCTCTGCTGCTGGCACAGGACCCCTGTCCTGGCCCTGTCTTCCCCTGGATGGGGGGTCTGACGGTGTGTGTCCCCCTCCCTCCTGTCTCCGCTTGGGAGCTGTCTCTGTCGTGAGTTTTTTTGTTCTTTGTGCCCTTTCTCCTCCCCCCACTTTTCATTGTGCCCATCAAGGCTGAGGGATGTGTTTTGGGAAGGGGGACAATGCCACCGCCAAAGAGGACACAGGTGGCACGGCTGCCACAACCTCGTGGTGGCATCCCTGGGGACAGCGTCACCATCCTGCCACCCCAGGGCTGGACACGGTCCCTGGGGTGGGGCTCATGCTGCCGTTGGCGTACATGGGAGCAGTGGGGCAGACCTGTCATTGTCCCACTGGCCACGTCTGTCCCCACAGGCTCTTCAAGGAGCAGAACGACAGCCTGGTGGACCATGTCCCCAAGGAGCGGGAGGCACTGCTGGAGCGAGAATTCCAGCGGGTCACCATCTCTGGGGAGGAGAAATGTGGGGTGAGCCTCCCCCTGACCCCCCTGGAAACCAGGCAAGGGTCTCCAGGCTGCCAACCCCACCTTGGGGGGTGGTTTTTTGTTTGGTGTCCCCTCTCCAGGTGCCCTTCACTGACCTGCTGGATGCGGCCAAGAGCGTGGTGAAGGCGCTGTTTGTGCGGGAGAAGTACATGGGACTGTCCCTCCAGAGCTTCTGCAAGACCACGGCCCGCTACCTGCAGGAGCTCTCCGAGAAGCCCCTGGAGACCCGCGGCTACGAGGAGGTGCCCGAGACCCCCGTGGCTGCCGGTGAGCACGCTGTGGGGGGTCTCAGTGCTGAGCTGGGCTGCTGCAGGAGCTTTTGGGGTGATGTTGGGTGTCTCCTGACTGCAGATGCCCCCGTGCACCCCCCGTTTGCTGAGCAGCACCCCTATGAGATGTGGGATCCCCAGAACATGCCGGCAGACCTGGGCTTCGGGCTGAAGATGGTGGATGGTGTCGTGCATGTCTACACCAAGCAGGACATCACTGACAAGTGAGTTTTGTGAGGGGGAAGGTCCTACTCATTGGGGTGAGGAGTTTTTTGGAGGGGCTGTGTGACTCCCACATGTGTCCCCCGCCAGGAGCACGGAGCTGGACCTGCCATACCCCGACCTGCAGGAGTTTATCGCCGACATGAATTTCCTCATGGCTTTGATCATCAATGGGCCCATGTAAGGGGAAGGGTCCCATGGGAGGGTCCCACCCTGGGGGGGATCCCATGATGGGGGAGTGACAGGACCCCAGGGGTAGCCCCAGGAACATGGCAGTGACTCTGGGACACGATGCTGGTGCAGCTCCCACATCCACCCTCACCTGTGACCAAGAGTCCGTGTTCCCATATCTGTGTGGGCACCAGCCCTTTGGGGCTGGATGTTCTGCTTCCTCACCCCCAAACTGAGCTAGTCTTCCCTGTTTTGGGCAGCAAATCCTTCTGCTACCGCCGGCTGCAGTACCTGAGCAACAAGTTCCAGATGCATGTGCTGCTCAATGAGATGAAGGAGTTGGCAGCCCAGAAGAAGGTGCCTCACCGCGACTTCTACAACATCCGCAAGGTACCTGGGGATCCTGAGCTAGTCCCGGGTCCTGGGGGGTTCCTGGCTTGACTGGGGAGCTCTTGGAGGGTCTCAGCGCTGAGCATCACCTTCCTGGTGCAGGTGGACACCCACATCCATGCCTCATCCTGCATGAACCAGAAGCATCTCTTGCGCTTCATCAAGCGGGCAATGAAGAAGCACCTGGATGAAATTGTCCATGTGGAGAAGGGGAAGGAGCAGACGCTCAAGGAGGTGTTTGAGACAATGAACCTCACAGCCTACGACCTGAGCGTGGACACCCTGGATGTCCATGCGGTATGGGAGGCTCCCAAACCCTGGGGATGAGCAGAGCCCCCAGCCCATCCTTGGCTGGGAGGCAGGATCTTCTCCAGGGGATTTTCCCGGGTTGGTGGGTGTTGGGGTGGGTGATGAGGACTCTCAGTCACACCTGTCCCACGATCAGGACCGGAACACCTTCCACCGCTTTGACAAGTTCAACGCCAAGTACAACCCCATCGGGGAGTCCATCCTGCGGGAGATCTTCATCAAGACAGACAACCGCGTCTCGGGGAAGTACTTTGCCCACATCATCAAGGTGCGCCACCTCCCCTCCTCTTGGTGGCGGTGCAACCCCTGTCCCCTTCCTGGTGGCCCAGCAGTGACAGTTGTCACTTGTCCCTTCCCATCAGGAGGTGATGGCAGACCTGGAGGAGAGCAAGTACCAGAACGCGGAGCTGCGTCTGTCGATCTACGGCCGCTCCCGGGATGAGTGGGACAAGCTGGCCCGCTGGGCCGTCAGCCACCGCGTCCACTCCAACAACGTCCGCTGGCTCGTGCAGGTGCCCCGGCTCTTGTGAGTAAAGGGGGTGCAGGACCCCTCAGTTGGGTGGGGAGGGGGGAAAGCCAGCTCTCAGTGGGGTCCATTCCCTGCAGTGACATCTACCGGACGAAGAAGCAGCTGGCCAACTTCCAGGAGATGCTGGAGAATATCTTCCTGCCACTCTACGAGGCCACGATCCACCCTGCCCAGCACCCAGAGCTGCACCTCTTCCTGGAACACGTGAGTGCTGCATCCTCCTCCTGGGGACACCCCAGCCCAAACCCAGCTGGAGCGAGGGCTGGCATCCCACCCTGGGGCTGTCTCTCCTGCAGGTGGATGGCTTTGACAGCGTGGATGATGAATCCAAACCAGAGCATCACATCTTTAACCTGGATAGCCCTTTGCCAGGCAACTGGGTGGAGGAGGACAACCCGCCCTACTCCTACTACCTGTACTACATGTATGCCAACATGACGGTGCTCAACCACCTCCGGCGGTAAGGACGTGGGACATCCCCGGTTCCCCCATGCCTGGCCTGGAACCCGCACCCCTCAGGAGGTTCTGGGGAGGTCAGAGGGTGATGCTGACTGTCAAACACCCCTTGCAGGAAGAGGGGCTTCCACACCTTCGTCCTGCGCCCGCACTGTGGTGAGGCTGGTCCCATCCACCACCTCGTGTCGGGGTTCATGGTCTCGGAGAACATCTCCCACGGGTTGTTGCTGCGGAAGGTGAGTGGGGACGGGGTGCCTGGGGGGGCTGGGAGTGTGTTGGGACCCCCCCTTACCCTGCTGTGCCCCACAGGCCCCTGTGCTGCAGTACCTGTACTACCTGGCACAGATTGGCATCGCCATGTCCCCGCTGAGCAACAACAGCCTCTTCCTGAGCTACCACCGCAACCCCCTGCCCGAGTACCTCTCGCGGGGGCTCATGGTCTCCCTCTCCACCGATGATCCCCTGCAGTTCCACTTCACCAAGGTGAGCATGTGGGGGGGACACCAGGCAGTGACCCCCAGGAGGGGCTGTGGGGTGGGCACGGGCTGGGTGATGGGATGAGGCCAGTAGTGGGGTGGGATTGGTGGTGAGGTGGGGCCACTGGCAGCACTGATGGATTCTGGAGGGTGCTGGTGATGTAGAGGGGATGGGAGGAGGTGGGGACCCCCGTCCTGCCTGTGGGGTCTGTGTGGCGGGGGCTGAGGGCTGTCTGTCCCCAGGAGCCGCTGATGGAGGAGTACAGCATCGCCACCCAGGTGTGGAAGCTCAGCTCCTGCGACATGTGTGAGCTGGCCCGCAACAGCGTCCTTATGAGCGGCTTCTCCCACAAGGTGAGGCCATTCCTCATCCCCAATTCTGCAGTTTGCCTATTCCTAATTCCCATTTGCCCCCGTTTCCCCATTCCCCAATTCCCCCATTTGGCCAGCCCCCTTCCCAATTCCCATTTGCCTCCATTCCCATCCCTAATGGCATTCACACCCAGTTGCCCATACCCAATTCCCATTCACACCCAGTTCCCCCTTCTCAATTCCCATTTCCTCCTAGTTCCCCCATTCCCAATTCCCATTTGCCTCCATTCCCATCCCTAATGGCATTCACACCCAGTTGCCCATACACAATTCCCATTCACTCCCAGTTCCCCCATTCCCAATTCCCATTCACACCCAGTTCCCCATTCCCAATTCCCATTCACACCCAGTTCCCCATTCCCAATTCCCATTCACACCCAGTTCCCCATTCCCAATTCCCATTCACACCCAGTTCCCCATTCCCAATTCCCATTCACACCCAGTTCCCCATTCCCAATTCCCATTCACACCCAGTTCCCCCTTCTCAATTCCCATTTCCTCCTAGTTCCCCCATTCCCAATTCCCATTCAATCCCAGTTCACCACTTCCCATTCACTCCCAGTTGCCCATTCCCCCATTCCCAAATTCCCATTCACTCCCAGTTCCCCCATTGCCATTTGCCCATTCCCATTCCCTCTCCACGTGCACTGGGAGCGCTGGGGCAGCCACGGGGCCCTGTCCCACCCCCCCAGGTGAAGAGCTACTGGCTGGGTCCCAACTACCTGAAGGAGGGTCCGGAGGGGAACGACATCCGCCGCACCAACGTTCCCGACATCCGCGTCAGCTACCGCTTCGAGACGCTGTGCCAGGAGCTGACGCTCATCACGCAGGCGGTGCAGAGCGCGGAGCTGGAGCCCATCCAGGAGGAGGACGTGCTCACCATCTCCCTCGGCACCCACTGACCCCCCAAGCCCCCCAGGGCTCCGCCGCCCTCTCCCCACCCGCTGCCTCCTGCCCGGGCAAGGGGCCGCTCCTGCTGCTGTCCTGGTGCCGCTGCAGGGCACGGAGTTTGTTGAGTCCTCTCCGTTTCATCTTGGTTTGGTCATTTTATGAGTGGGTTTTTTTGTCTTTTTCTGTTGTTTTTAACTGGTGTCTCCTTGCTGGCTTGGGCCCTGCTGGGCTTGAAGGCACGAGGAGGTGACACGGGGGAGGGCACAGCCAGCGGGGTCGTGGATTTACCTCCCAAGCTGAGGATGCAGTGACAAGTCGGGGGTCCTGGGTGCTGCTGTGGTGACTGTGGGAGTCCCAGCCCAGCCCCACCTGGGTCCTGATGCTCTTTAACCCCGGTGCCCTCTCAGCCTGCTCTTCCACCCCGTGGGGACAACCAGAGGAACCCAGACCTGAGGTCTCTGGTGTCGGTGGGGACACAGTGACCCAGAGGACAGGGGGATGGTGCCTGGTGGGGGATGCTCCATCCTCATCACCACAGGGAGGAAGACAAGGGGTGGGATGGTGTAATGTTTCATCCTCACCACCTCAGGGATGAAGGGAAAGGGGTCCAGGTGACGTGTGTCCCTGTCCCCAACACTCCCAGGAGGTGTTTGTGGCCCAGATGGGGCTGGACCAGGCTTCTCCCATCCCGGTGGGGCATCACCCCCTGTATCCCTGCAGTCTCCCATCCCAGTGTGCTCATCTGCATCTGGAGCCGGCATTCCTGGGAAAACCTAATGGCGACTATAAAAACAAAGTTTTGAGGAAAAAAACCTAACCGAGCATGAAAAATAAAAGTATTTAAGTAAAACACTGGAGTTGAAGTGAGGGGAGGGAGGGAGCGCAGCCCCGGAGGGAAACTGAGGCACAGAAGGGGTTTGTGTCCCCTCATGCCTTGGGTTTGGGGGTCCCCAAGGTGCTGTGGGAGGGTCAGGGGCGGATTCGGAGCGGCGGTGGCAGTTCCAGCGCTGGCAGGACGCCCTGGCACCCTGCCTGCAGCCGCTGACGCCAGAGGGAGGGGACAGGGGAGGGTCCTGTTCCGGTCCGTCCCGCTCCGTCCTGCTCCGTCCCGGTCTGTCCCGGTCTGTCCCGGTCCGTGTTCTCGCAGAGCCTCAGCAGGTGTCACCATGGTGGTCACACTGGGGTATTGGGACATCCGTGGGGTGAGTGGCACCGAGGGGTGACAGTGGCACGCTGGGGACGGGGGTGGGCGTGGGGGTGAGGGTGCTGGGGGTCCCAGAGCGATGTGGGGGTGCTGGGGGTCTCAGGGTGTGGGTGGGGGAGGTCCGGGGGGCTTTGGGGTGCCAAAAGCGGGTGCTGTGCCCCCAGCTGGCCCACGCCATCCGCCTGCTGCTGGAGTACACGGAGACCCCCTACCAGGAGCGCCAGTACCGCCCTGGCCCAGGTGAGGGGGGCAAGGGCTGTGACCCCCAAATCCCTCCAGCCCCAGCCCCCAGACCCCGCGTTCCTGCTGTGTCAGAAAGGGGGGGACGCCCCCCTTAGCAGCGTCTTCTGCTACCCCACCCCCTCCTGCCAGCTCGGGGGGGTCACCTTTGTCCCCCCCCCGCCCCGTCCCCCCCCAATAAAAGGACCTTGACCCCTCTCAGAGGCAACCTTCTCCCTTATCTGTCCCGGGAGGGGTCACCGGCTGCCCCGGGGCGGGGGAGGAGGGGGGACGACACACCCCCAGTGCCTGCACCCCCATTGCTGTGAGTGCCACGAGTGGGGCAGAGGGTCTGGGGGAGCCCCCCCCCAATCTCTCTGCCCCCCCAGCCCCTGACTATGACCCGAGCGACTGGACCAACGAGAAGGAAAAACTGGGGCTCGACTTCCCCAACGTAGGTGGTGGAGGGGATGGGGGGGGTATGGGGGGGGTGTGGGGGGGGTCTCCGGAGCTGACCCGACCCCCCCCGGCACCCCCAGCTCCCGTACCTCATCGACGGCTCCACCAAGCTGACGCAGAGCAACGCCATCCTGCACTACATCGCCCGCAAGAACAACATGTGTGAGTGGGGGGTCCCCGCGCCCGGGGGGGGTCCCGGGGGTTTGCGGGGGCTGGGCTGACCCCTCCCCACCCCGCAGGTGGTGAGACGGAGGAGGAGAAGCAGCGCGTGGACGTGCTGGAAAACCAGCTGGTGGATTTGAGGATGAATTTCGCCCAGCTCTGCTACAGCCCTGACTTTGTGAGTGCCCCGGGGGGGTCACGGGGGACGGGTCCCCCCCAGCCCCGGGGCTGTCCCCACACGTGGGACACGGGGGCCGAGCCAGCACCGGCACTGGGGCACATCCCTGGCCTGGCTGCACTCGGGGGTGATGCCCCTGGGTTCTGGGGGGCTCGGGGGGAGCAGCCCCCCGAACTGTGCCCCCCACCCCCCCCGTGCAGGAGAAGCTGAAGCCGGCGTACCTGGAGCAGCTGCCCAAGAAGCTGCAGGAGCTGTCGCGGTTCCTGGGCTCCCGGCCCTGGTTTGCGGGGCAGAAGGTAGGTGGGGGATGCGGGGGGGTTTTGGGGAGTCCCTGTGGGTCTGACCCCCCTGGCCCTCCCCAGCTCACCTTCGTGGACTTCCTGGCCTACGACGTGCTGGACCAGCAGCGCATGTTCGTGCCCGAGTGTCCCGAGCTGAAGGGAAACCTGGCCCAGTTCCTGCAGCGCTTCGAGGTGAGCGGGGCCGGGACAGCCCGGGGACAGCCCGGGGCCACCGCGCTGTCCCGGCCCCATCTCCGTCCCTGACAACCCGATGTCCCCTTCCCCCACCCCACTGTGCCCGTCACCATCCCTGTCACCTCAGTGCTGTGCCCTTGTCCCATCCCAAGCCTCATCCTTCAATCCCTGGTGTTTCTGTCTCTATCCCATTCCTGTCACCCCTGTGACCCCAGCCCTGACCCTCGGTGTCCCCATGCCTGATATCCCAATGTTCCCACTCATTCCTGACACTCCAATGTCCCTGTCCTAATTCCTGACACCCCAGGGTCCATCTGTGTCCCCATCCCAGTGATCCCATCCCTGCCCCAGACACCCTGATGTCCCTGTCCCCATCCCAGACACCCTGGTGTCCCTGTCCCCATCCCAGACACCCCAGTGTCCCCATCCCTGTCCCAAACACCCCGGTGTGCCTGTCCCCATCCCAGACACCCCAGTGTCCCCCCTGGCCCTGTGGTGTCCCAATCCCTGTCCCCAACACCCCGATGTCCCTGTCCCCAACACCCCGATGTCCCTGTCCCCATCCCAGACGCCCCAGTGGCCCCATCCCTGTCCCAGACACCCCAGTGCCCACCCCCCCCCGATGTCTCCACTGTCCCCACGTGTCCCTGTCCCCCCAGGCCCTGGACAAGATCTCTGCCTACATGCGCTCGGGGCGCTTCATGAAAACTCCGATTTTCTGGCGCACGGCCAAGTGGTGCAACACCAAGGAGTGAAGGGCCGCGCCCCCCAGGTCGCCCCAGAACTCCCCAATAAATCATGGGGGGGCTCCCCCTTCTCTGTGCTGTGTGGGGGGCACTGAGCTGCCGAGGGGCTGCGCTGGGAGCTGAGGGAACCCCTCATTTGTGGGGTAACCCCTGGGGGATGTTGGACCCTCCTGGGTCCCGGGGTGGGGGGAGCCGGCCCCCTGCATCCCCGGGGTAAGGGGGACCCCCCGGGAGGCTGCGGGGAGCAAGGTGGGGTCCCTATCCCCCCAGGATAGTGAGAGCCCCCTGCAGCTGAGGGGATTCAGAGGGGGGACCCCGATAAATCTTGAGGGGGGTCACAGAGGGACCCATGGCCCCCAGCGTAAGGGGGTTCCCATGGAGTTTGGGGGGTTGCAAGTTTCCCCAAGGAAAACGGGGAAGCCATGGAATTTAAGGGGCTGCAGAGCCCCAGAACAAGGGGACCCATGGGGTCTGTGGGCTGGCAGTGCCCCCAGAACAAAGTGCTTCCATGGGATGGTGGGGTGTGTCACAGAACCCCCCCGAGACGGGGGACCCCATGAAATTTAGGGGGTCACAAAGCCACGGGGATGGGGAGGGTCACAGAACGCCCTGTTAATGGGGACCCCCATAGAACTTGGGGTGGCCGCAGACCCCCCAGGATAAGGGGAACCCCATGGGGTTCGGGGTGGTCACAGAACCCTCCAGACAAGGGCGTTCCCATGGGGATGGGAGGGACGCAGATCTGCCGGCACTCGGGGAACCCCACGGGGTTTGGGGGGTTGCGGAGCCCCCGGGATAAGGGGGTTCCGTGCGGGAGGGGGGGAGCCACAGAACCCTCTGCTAAGGGGGACCCCACGGAGCTTGGGGGGGCCGCAGAGCCCCGGGATAAGGGGAAGACCGGGGATATGAGGGACCCCCGGGATAAGAAGGACCCCCGGGGAATCCGGTCCCATTAAGCCCCGCCCCTCCCCCTCCCCTCCCCCCA